>NC_069499.1:164291301-164416559 GCF_027579735.1 Bombina bombina | reverse complement strand
GATGCAGTACCATGCTTACTCCCCTCACTTGAGGAATCATCTTGGGCATCATTTTTACTAAAAATTTTTATGACATAAAATACATATAGTTAAATGAGAAGGAACCTTGGTTTCCCCACAGTCAGAACACAATCTATCTGGTAGTTCAGACATGTTAAACAGGCATAAACTTGATAACAAAGCACAAAAAACGTTTTAAAATAAAACCGTTACTGTCACTTTAAATTTTAAACTAAACACACTTTATTACTGCAATTGCGAAAAAGTATGAAGGAATTGTTCAAAATTCACCAAAATTTCACCACAGTGTCTTAAAGCCTTAAAAGTATTGCACACCAAATTTGGAAGCTTTAACCCTTAAAATAACGGAACCGGAGCCGTTTTTATATTTAACCCCTTTACAGTCCCTGGAATCTGCTTTGCTGAGACCCAACCAAGCCCAAAGGGGAATACGATACCAAATGATGCCTTCAGAAAGACTTTTCTATGTATCAGAGCTCCACACACATTCAGCTGCATGCCATGCTGTCCTCAAAAACAAGTGCGCCATACCGGCGCGAAAATGAGGCTCTGACTATGATTAGGGAAAGCCCCTAAAGAATAAGGTGTCAAAAACAGTGCCTGCCGATATAATCATATCAAAATACCCAGAATAAATTATTCCTCAAGGCTAAATATGTGTTAATAATGAATCGATTTAGCCCAGAAAAAGTCTACAGTCTTAATAAGCCCTTGTGAAGCCCTTATTTACTATCTTAATAAACATGGCTTACCGGATCCCATAGGGAAAATGACAGCTTCCAGCATTACATCGTCTTGTTAGAATGTGTCATACCTCAAGCAGTAAGAGACTGCACACTGTTCCCCCAACTGAAGTTAATTGCTCTCAACAGTCCTGTGTGGAACAGCCATGGATTTTAGTTACGGTGCTAAAATCATTTTCCTCATACAAACAGAAATCTTCATCTCTTTTCTGTTTCTGAGTAAATAGTACATACCAGCACTATTTTAAAATAACAAACTCTTGATTGAATAATAAAAACTACAGTTAAACACTAAAAAACTCTAAGCCATCTCCGTGGAGATGTTGCCTGTACAACGGCAAAGAGAATGACTGGGGTAGGCGGAGCCTAGGAGGGATCATGTGACCAGCTTTGCTGGGCTCTTTGCCATTTCCTGTTGGGGAGGAGAATATCCCACAAGTAAGGATGACGCCGTGGACCGGACACACCTATGTTGGAGAAACGTGTATTATTATAACTGTCTTAATTGTGCAAAACTAAGGAATGGGTAATTGGGGAAAGGGATTATCTATCTTTTTAAACAACAAAAATTCTGGTGTTGACTGTCCCTTTAAGTTAAAATACTGTAAATAAAAGGTAAAAGCATTATAAAAATGATAAATACATATTGCAATGATTTATATTAAAGTGATTGTAAAGTTTGCATATTTAATACATTGTATATAAAATCATTCATAAAAACAAGGGCACTTTCATTGATTACATTTTTTTTTTTTTTAAAAGAAGCTTGATTTGTAAAATAATTACTATTTGGTGATGGTAAACATTGCGCCATTCCTACGCGAGCTGGACGTCAAAGGGGGCAGGCAACGACTGGATGATGCCGGATTAGTCATTGATCAGTTAAATAAAGTATGAGATTGGGCGGAGAAACAGCGTAATGTTTACCATCACTAAATGGTAATTATTTTACAAATTAAGATTCTTAAAGTGAAAGTAAATCCTAGTGTTTTACAAATGCTAGGATTGACTATTGAAACAAATAAAAGGGGAAACGTAACCTCTTAGCAAAAAAACCTTTTAGCCGTGGGCTGCTGTAGGAGCTAAGAACGGCGATCGGTTAAAACAAATAAATGAGCTTTCTACATGAAGTATCTTAAAGTCCCCTTTATTTGTTTCAATAGTCAATCCTAACGTTTGTACAACCCTAGGATTTACTTTTACTTTAAAAAAAAAAAAATGTAATCGATGAAAGTGACCCTGTTTTTATGAATGATTTTATATACTATGTATTAAATATGCAAATGTTACAAATGTTTTGTGTTTTTTCTAATACAACAATGAGACAGATAAGATTAGGAGGTCTGCTATTTCTGTAGGCTCTGCTCATGTATGTGGACATATTCTTGAGAACAAAGGTTTGAGACTCCTATCAGCAAAAACATTTCAAATACAAAAAATAAACATAAAGAAGCAATTTCCCATACACTTTATACTCTGCAGTTACTATAGCAAGTTAGTAGGAATGCGTTAAGTGAAAACAAATTTTACAGTACAACGTCCCTTTTAAAGGACCAGTCATAACTGTAGATTTGCATAATCAACAAATACAAGACAATGCAATAGCACTTAGTCTGAACTTCAAATGAGTAGTAGATTTTTTTCTGACAAATTTCAGTTATATCTATTTTCACTGTATCATGTGACAGCCACCAGCCAATCACATATGCATATACGTATAGTCTATGAATTCTTGCACATGCTCAGTAGGGGCTTGTAACTCAAAAAAGTGTAAATATAAAAGACTGTGCACATTTTCTTAATGGAAGTATATTGGAAAGTTGTTTAAAATTGCAGCTTTATCTGAATCATAAGTTTAAAATTTCATTTTGACTTTAGTGTCCCTTTAAGTACTCTAGAACTATATTGATCCTAATACCATTATCATTTATTTGTATAGCACTGCAAAATTCCATTGCCCTAAACATAGGGTGACCATATTGCCGCTTTAAAAAGGGACACATATAAAAAATACATATGTCAGGGCTTTTTCCTGGGCTGTTTAAAGAAATGTTCTGTATAAGAACCCTGACATATGTATTTTTCATATGAGTCCCTTTTTAAAGCGGCAATATGGTCACCCTACCTAAACAGGAACTATATTTAAAAACAAAACAACAACAACAAAAAAACAACAAGTGTGGGGTTCCCAGAAGCAACACAATGACATGCCACTCTATATGCTCACAATCTGCCAGCAAGTCTAGAATCACCTCTGCTGCTAATCTGCAAAAAGTATATCTGGCTTAAAAACACCTACGTCTGCGGCAAATACTAAACAAAAAACATTATTGCTTCTTTATCCAAACACGCAAGATACATTTTACACAATAAGCCATTATCTTAAAAGTCAAGGTCAATTTTGATGAATTAGTGCCTGGTTTTTAATAATCGTATTAAAAACAAGGGCACTTTAATTCATCAAAATTGACCTCCACCCGTCGCAAATCCTCTTTGTGGGTCCAAAATGACAAATCTCAGGCAATGATCCCCCGGGGAACGCCGTGATTGGAGGAAGCCGTATTTGTCATTTCCGACGTAAGCAGAGGGATCCGAAGACCGGCGTAATCGGTGGAGCAGCTTTCAGGATTAAAAGGTAAGTTTTTGAAGAAAACGCTTGAAATGTCAATTTTGATGAATTAAAGTGTCCTTGTTTTTAATAGGATTATTATAAACCGGGCACTTATTCGTCAAAATTGACCTTCACTTTAAATTAACAACATCCATTTTTTCTGGGGTGCAGACAGAAAGGTTTTGTCCTACAGACAGCATTAAATACACAGTCAGCACAACAGTCTCTATACCAAATCAATAAAACCAAGATAAGCACTTTCATTCCACCCTTTACTGTGTGCCGAGATATCAAGTTTCTTGCATTATACAGCTGTAAGCAACATTAGGGAACATCAGAACACCATTATTTGTTACAAATAGTATTTTTAAGTCTAAATTGTT
The DNA here is from genome assembly GCF_027579735.1 of Bombina bombina. Lineage (NCBI taxonomy): Eukaryota > Metazoa > Chordata > Amphibia > Anura > Bombinatoridae > Bombina > Bombina bombina. The sequence continues at coordinate 164,412,801 of NC_069499.1, read as the reverse complement.
TCTAAACCACGCTCACATGATTTATCGTATGTGACACATAAGCTTATATTATTATGGATTACTACAAGTTTTCACGTTAAATGTCTTTCAGCAAAACAATACGTAATTGTTTGACACAATGGAGATTTATACACATGCCAAAATGTGCAGAGTGAACAAAGAACGCTGTTGAAATAAGATAGCCAGCTCTTTCAATTGAGTAGGCATACAAAAAAGGTTTTCAATTCCACAGACAAAAACTCTGTTAACCAAATTAATATACATATTTCTAAATACATGACCCATAATTGTGAGATCTGTACATATCCTTAAAGGGCAAGTTAAAGGGATACTAAACCCACATGTTTTTTCTTTCATGATTCAGATAGAGCATGATATTTTAAGCAACTTTCTAATTTACTCGTATTATCAATTTTTTTTGTTCTCTTGCTATCCTTATTTAAAAAGCAGGAATGTAAATCTTAGCAGCCAGACTATTTTAGGTTCAGCACCATGGATAGCGCTTGCCTATTGGTAACTGACATTTAGCCACCAATAAGCAAGCATAACCCAGGTTCTCAACCAAAAATGGGCCGGCTCCTATGCATCACATTCCTGCTTTTTAAATAAAGATACCAAGTGAACGAAGAAAAATTGATAATAGGAGTAAAGTAGAAAGTTGCTTAAAATTGCATGCTCTATCTGAATCATAAAAGAAAAAAAATGGGTTTAGTGTCCCTTTAAGTAAAAATAGTTTGCATAAAAAAAATGTTTAAAAATTACTGGCAAGTATTTTAAAATAATTTTCAAAAATAAGCAAAAATGACTAACATAGCCATGCTGTCTGGAGTGTTCTGATCCACTCAACCTTATCAGTGTTAAGCAGCTGTGAAATACAATGCCTGTGTTTCTGATGCTAATTTGCTTCAAGGCATGCTCCACCAGATTATGAGTGTTCACTTCTGCATTCTACCAAATCAATGGTAGATACAGATACAGCCACATAAGAAAATGTGTGGGGGGAGTTAGAGCTGTACAATTCGTAAACTTAAAAGAAAGGGTTAATGGCAAGGCACTGCAGTATAAATTTGCAGGTAAAGTAATTAAAGTACATATTATATTTAGTCTATATACCAATTTGTTTTATGTCCCTTTAAACAGCAGTAACAAGACGGAAGTGACATACAAATGATGGTATGATTCAGTTTCTTTAGGCTCACCCTGGTAGAAGTCACTGGTGAAGACATACCAAGGTAGTAAACTGCAACGGTAAACAGAAAAACAGAATTTATGTTTACCTGATAAATTACTTTCTCCAACGGTGTGTCCGGTCCACGGCGTCATCCTTACTTGTGGGACATTCTCTTCCCCAACAGGAAATGGCAAAGAGCCCAGCAAAGCTGGTCACATGATCCCTCCTAGGCTCCGCCCACCCCAGTCATTCGACCGACGTTAAGGAGGAATATTTGCATAGGAGAAACCATATGTTACCGTGGTGACTGTAGTTAAAGAAAATAAATTATCAGACCTGATTAAAAAAACCAGGGCGGGCCGTGGACCGGACACACCGTTGGAGAAAGTAATTTATCAGGTAAACATAAATTCTGTTTTCTCCAACATAGGTGTGTCCGGTCCACGGCGTCATCCTTACTTGTGGGAACCAATACCAAAGCTTTAGGACACGGATGAAGGGAGGGAGCAAATCAGGTCACCTAAATGGAAGGCACCACGGCTTGCAAAACCTTTCTCCCAAAAATAGCCTCAGAAGAAGCAAAAGTATCAAATTTGTAAAATTTAGAAAAAGTGTGCAGTGAAGACCAAGTCGCTGCCTTACATATCTGATCAACAGAAGCCTCGTTCTTGAAGGCCCATGTGGAAGCCACAGCCCTAGTGGAGTGAGCTGTGATTCTTTCAGGAGGCTGCCGTCCGGCAGTCTCATAAGCCAATCGGATAATGCTTTTAATCCAGAAGGAGAGAGAGGTAGAAGTTGCTTTTTGACCTCTCCGTTTACCAGAATAAACAACAAACAAAGACAAAGTTTGTCTGAAATCCTTAGTAGCTGCTAAGTAAACTTTGAGAGCACGAACTACATCCAAGTTGTGCAACAAACGTTCCTTCTTTGAAACTGGATTAGGACACAAAGAAGGCACAACTATCTCCTGGTTAATGTTTTTGTTAGAAACAACTTTTGGAAGAAAACCAGGTTTAGTACGCAAAACCACCTTATCTGCATGGAACACCAGATAAGGAGAAGAACACTGCAGAGCAGATAATTCTGAAACTCTTCTAGCAGAAGAAATTGCAACCAAAAACAAAACTTTCCAAGATAATAACTTAATATCAACGGAATGTAAGGGTTCAAACGGAACCCCCTGAAGAACTGAAAGAACTAGGTTGAGACTCCCAGGAGGAGTCAAAATTTTGTAAACAGGCTTGATTCTAACCAGAGCCTGAACAAAGGCTAGAACATCCGGCACAGCTGCCAGCTTTTTTGTGAAGTAACACAGACAAGGCAGAAATCTGTCCCATCAAGGAACTTGCAGATAATCCTTTTTTCAATCCTTCTCGAAGGAAGGATAGACTCTTAGGAATCTTAACCTTGTCCCAAGGGAATCCTGCAGATTCACACCAACAGATATACCAAATTATGTGGTAATTTTTCTGGTTACAGGCTTTCAGGCCTGAACAAGAGTATTAATAACAGAATCTGAGAACCCTCGCTTTGATAAGATCAAGCGTTCAATCTCCAAGCAGTCAGCTGGAGTGGGTCGAACGGACCTAGAACAAGAAGGTCTGTCAAAGGTAGCTTCCATGGTGGAGCCGATGACATATTCACCAGATCTGCATACCAAGTCCTGCGTGGCCACGCAGGAGCTATCAAAATCACCGACGCCCTCTCCTGATTGATCCTGGCTACCAGCCTGGGGATGAGAGGAAACGGCGGGAACACATAAGCTAGTTTGAAGGTCCAAGGTGCTACTAGTGCATCCACTAGAGCCGCCTTGGGATCCCTGGATCTGTACCCGTAGTAAGGAACTCTGAAGTTCTGACGAGAGGCCATCAGATCCATGTCTGGAATGCCCCACGGTTGAGTGACTTGGGCAAAGATTTCCGGATGGAGTTCCCACTCCCCCGGATGCAATGTCTGACGACTCAGAAAATCCGCTTCCCAATTTTCCACTCCTGGGATGTGGATAGCAGACAGGTGGCAGGAGTGAGACTCCGCCCATAGAATGATTTTGGTCACTTCTTCCATCGCTAGGGAACTCCTTGTTCCCCCCTGATGGTTGATGTATGAACTTGGCCCTCGCTAGCTGAGGCCAAGCTTTGAGAGCATTGAATATCGCTCTCAGTTCCAGAATATTTATCGGTAGAAGAGATTCTACCCGAGACCAAAGACCCTGAGCTTTCAGGGATCCCCAGACCGCGCCCCAGCCCATCAGACTGGCGTCGGTCGTGACAATGACCCACTCTGGTCAGTGGAAGGTCATCCCTTGTGACAGGTTGTCCAGGGACAGCCACCAACGGAATGAGTCTCTGGTCCTCTGATTTACTTGTATCTTCGGAGACAAGTCTGAATAGTCCCCATTCCACTGACTGAGCATGAACAGTTGTAATGGTCTTAGATGAATGCGCACAAAAGGAACTATGTCCATTGCCGCTACCATCAAACCTATCACTTCCATGCACTGCGCTATGGAAGGAAGAGGAAACGGAATGAAGTATCCGACAAGAGTCTAGAAGTTTTGTTTTACTGGCTTCTGTCAGAAAAATCCTCATTTCTAAGGAGTCTATTATAGTTCCCAAGAAGGGAACCCTCGTTGACGGAGATAGAGAACTCTTTTCCACGTTCACTTTCCATCCGTGAGATCTGAGAAAGGCCAGGACAATGTCCGTGTGAGCCTTTACTTGAGGAAGGGACGACGCTCGAATCAGAATGTCGTCCAAGTAAGGTACTACAGCAATGCCCCTTGGTCTTAGCACCGCCAGAAGGGACCCTAGTACCTATGAGAAAATCCTAGGAGCAGTGGCTAATCCGAAAGAAAATGCCACGAACTGGAAATGCTTGTCCAGGAATGCAAACCTTAGGAACCGATGATGTTCCTTGTGGATAGGAATATGTAGATACGCATCCTTGAAATCCACCTTGGTCATGAATTGACCTTCCTGGATGGAAGGAAGAAGTTTTCGAATGGTTTCCATCTTGAACGATGGAACCTTGAGAAACTTGTTCAAGATCTTGAGATCTAAGATTGGTCTGAACGTTCCCTCTTTTTTGGGAACTATGAACAGATTGGAGTAGAACCCCATCCCTTGTTCTCCTAATGGAACAGGATGAATCACTCCCATTTTTAGCAGGTCTTCTACCCAATGTAAGAATGCCTGTCTTCTTATGTGGTCTGAAGACAACTGAGACCTGTGGAACCTCCCCCTTGGAGGAAGCCCCTTGAACTCCAGAGAATAACCTTGGGAGACTATTTCTAGCGCCCAAGGATCCAGAACATCTCTTTCCCAAGCCTGAGCGAAGAGAGAGAGTCTGCCCCCCACCAGATCCGGTCCCGGATCGGGGGCCCGCATTTCATGCTGTCTTGGTAGCAGTGGCAGGTTTCCTGGCCTGCTTTCCTTTGCTCCAGCCTTGCATAGGTCTCCAGGCTGGATTGGCTTGAGAAGTATTACCTTCCTGCTTAGAGGACGTAGCCCTTGGGGCTGATCCGTTTCTGCGAAAGGGACGAAACTTAGGTTTATTTTTGGTCTTGAAAAGACCTATCCTGAGGAAGGGCGTAGCCCTTGCCCCCAGTGATATCAGAGATAATCTCTTTCAAGTCAGGGCCAAAGAGTGTTTTCCCCTTGAAAGGAATGTCAAGCAATTTGTTCTTGGAAGACGCATCCGCTGCCCAAGATTTTAACCAAGCGCTCTGCGCCACAATAGCAAACCCAGAATTTTTTCGCCGCTAACCTAGCCAATTGCAAAGTGGCGTCTAGGGTGAAAGAATTAGCCAATTTAAGAGCACGAATTCTGTCCATAATCTCCTCATAAGAAGAAGAATTACTAATAATCGCCTTTCCTAGCTCATCAAACTAGAAACACGCGGCTGCAGTGACAGGGACAATGCATGCAATTGGTTGTAGAAGGGAACCTTGCTGAACAAACATCTTTAGCAGACCTTCTAATTTTTTATCCATAGGATCTTGGAAAGCACAACTATCTTCTATGGGTATAGTGGCGCGCTTGTGTAGAGTAGAAACCGCCCCCTCGACCTTGGGGACTGTCTGCCATCAGTCCTTTCTGGGGTCGACTATAGGAAAACAATTTTATAAATATGGGGGGAGGTACTAAAGGTATACCGGGCCTGTCCCATTCTTAACTAACAATGTACGCCACCCGCTTGGATATAGGAAAAGCTTCGGGGGGCCCCGGGGCCACTAAGAACTTTTCCATTTTACATAGTGGTTCTGGAATGACCAGATAATCACAATCATCCAAATTGGATAACACCTCCTTAAGCAGAGCGCGGAGATGTTCCAACTTAAATTTAAAAGTAATCACATCAGGTTCAGCTTGTTGAGAAATGTTTCCTGAATCTGAAATTTCTCCCTCAGACAAAACCTCCCTGGCCCCCTCAGATTGGTGTAGGGGCCCTTCAGAAACCATATCATCAGCGTTCTCATGCTCTACAGAATTTTCTAAAACAGAGCAGTCGCGCTTTCGCTGATAAGTGGGCATATTGGCTAAAATGTTTTTGATAGAATTATCCATTACAGCCGTTAAATGTTGCATAGTAAGGAGTATTGGCGCACTAGATGTACTAGGGGCCTCCTGTATGGGCAAGACTGGTGTAGACGAAGGAGGGGATGATGCAGTACCATGCTTACTCCCCTCACTTGAGGAATCATCTTGGGCATCATTTTTACTAAATTTTTTTATGACATAAAATACATATAGTTAAATGAGAAGGAACCTTGGTTTCCCCACAGTCAGAACACAATCTATCTGGTAGTTCAGACATGTTAAACAGGCATAAACTTGATAACAAAGCACAAAAAACGTTTTAAAATAAAACCGTTACTGTCACTTTAAATTTTAAACTAAACACACTTTATTATTGCAATTGCGAAAAAGTATGAAGGAATTGTTCAAAATTCACCAAAATTTCACCACATTGTCTTAAAGCCTTAAAAGTATTGCACACCAAATTTGGAAGCTTTAACCCTTAAAATAACGGAACCGGAGCCGTTTTTATATTTAACCCCTTTACAGTCCCTGGAATCTGCTTTGCTGAGACCCAACCAAGCCCAAAGGGGAATACGATACCAAATGATGCCTTCAGAAAGACTTTTCTATGTATCAGAGCTCCACACACATGCAGCTGCATGCCATGCTGTCCTCAAAAACAAGTGCGCCATACCGGCGCGAAAATGAGGCTCTGACTATGATTAGGGAAAGTCCCTAAAGAATAAGGTGTCTAAAACAGTGCCTGCCGATATAATCATATCAAAATACCCAGAATAAATGATTCCTCAAGGCTAAATAAGTGTTAATAATGAATCGATTTAGCCCAGAAAAAGTCTACAGTCTTAATAAGCCCTTGTGAAGCCCTTATTTACTATCTTAATAAACATGGCTTACCGGATCCCATAGGGAAAATGACAGCTTCCAGCATTACATCGTCTTGTTAGAATGTGTCATACCTCAAGCAGTAAGAGACTGCACACTGTTCCCCCAACTGAAGTTAATTGCTCTCAACAGTCCTGTGTGGAACAGCCATGGATTTTAGTTACGGTGCTAAAATCATTTTCCTCATACAAACAGAAATCTTCATCTCTTTTCTGTTTCAGAGTAAATAGTACATACCAGCACTATTTTAAAATAACAAACTCTTGATTGAATAATAAAAACTACAGTTAAACACTAAAAAACTCTAAGCCATCTCCGTGGAGATGTTGCCTGTACAACGGCAAAGAGAATGACTGGGGTGGGCGGAGCCTAGGAGGGATCATGTGACCAGCTTTGCTGGGCTCTTTGCCATTTCCTGTTGGGGAAGAGAATGTCCCACAAGTAAGGATGACGCCGTGGACCGGACACACCTATGTTGGAGAAATACCTTATGTATCACAGTTAGCTATGTTTTAGAGCAGTGTTTTTCAACCGCAGTCCTCAAGTACCCCAAACAGGCCAGGTTTTCATTATAGCTGAACCAGTGCACAGGTGAAGTAATCAGCTGATCAGTAACACCATGGTTGCTAAATTGCTCTCACCCATAAGCTGATTATTTCAACTGTGCACTGGTTCAGCTATAATGAAAACCTGGCTTGTTGGGGGTACTTGAGGACCGCGGTTGAGAAACAATGTTTTATTTAGGGGAATAACACCAAATTGAGAAATTGTCTTCCAAATTTGTCCTCAGATACTGCCATCAGATTTATAGAGCTTTCTCTGTTAAAGTCTCTTTAATACTTCCTATTAAATTAAAATTATGTTTGTATCTTCCAATCCAGACATCTCCCTGATGAAATTGGTTTAGAAATACACTAAATGTTACAGATGAATTTCCTATTTCTAATGCCATCAAGGAACGCTATATGGACCCATATTTTTAAAGTGAATGTAAATTTCATGAACCAGTGCCCGGTTTTTAAAAATGCTATTAAAAAACAGGGACACTTTCATTCATAAAAGTTTACATTGTAGCGGTTTTGTTAAAATACTTACCTTTTTCTTCTTCCAAGCCGGACCAGCGATCACCTGGCCCGCTTCTTATGCTGTACTTAGCACAGCAATGACGAAACCAGCTTCCTCCAATCACAGTGTGGCCTCAGCAAATGTTTGCGGGGGGGGGGGGGATCGCTGGTTCGGCTTGGAAGAAGGGGGGGGGGGGAAAAAAAAGTGGATGTTGCCAACTTGTCTTTCCAAAAAGATGCGCTATCCTATTAATGATTTTATGGAAGAGAAAAAAAAAAACATTTAAAAAGCTCTCTTTAGATTTGTCTCCAGTGTTTCATACATAGGATTTTTTTTTTTTTAAATGAACCAGACTAATACATTGGAAAAACAAACCATTAAGGGATACTAAACCCAGATTTTTTCTTTAATTCTTCAAATAAATAGAGCATGGCATTTTAAGCAACTTTCGAATTTGTTCCTATTATCAATTTCTCTTGTTAAGTGTAGTCAGTCCACGGGTCATCCATTACTTATGGAATATATCTCTTCATAACAGGAAGCTGCAAGAGGATCACCCAAGCAGAGCTGCTATATAGCTCCTCCCCTCACATGTCATATTCAGTCATTCTCTTGCAGCCTAACTAAAGATAGGTCGCTGTGAGAGGTCTGTGGTGTTTTTTAACTTAGTTTATTTCTTCAATCAAAAGTTTGTTATTTTAAATGGCACCGGAGTGTGCTGTTTGTTCTCAGGCAGCATTAGAAGAAGAATCTGCCTGCGTTTTCTATGATCTTAGCAGACGTAACTAAGATCCACTGGCTGTTCTCATCTGAGGAGTGAGGTAACTTCAGAAAAGGGGAATAGCATGCAGGGCCCCCCTGCAAATGAGGTATGTGCAGTAAATTATTTTTCTGAGGAATGGAATTGACTGAGAAAATACTGCTGATACCAATGTAACGTAAGTTCAGCCTTAAATGCAGTGATAGCGACTGGTATTAGGCTGATGAGTGTGTGTACACTGAATGTATTTTTCTAAGGAATGGAATTGACTCTGAAAATACTGTTAATACTGAAATAATGTATGAGCCTTAACTGCAGTAAAAGCGACTGGTAGCAGGCTTATTAATAACACTTCATAACTTTTCAAATGTATGTTTAAAATGTTTACTGGCATGTTAATCGTTTTTTGTGAGGTACTTGGTGATAAAACTTATTGGGGCATCATTTTTACCACATGGCCATCTTTGTTTTCTGCATAGAAACAGTTATCTGAGCTTCCCCACTGTTGTAATATGAGTGGGAGGGGCCTATTTTAGCACTTTTTTGCGCAGTAAAAATTCAGTCACAATCTGTCTACTTCATCCTCCATGATCCAGATCGTCTCTAGAGAGCTCAGGAGTCTTCAAAATTCATTTTGAGGGAGGTAATCAGTCACAGCAGACCTGTGACAGTGTGTTTTGACTGTGATAAAAACGTTAATTATAAATTGTTATCCGTTTTTGGGTATTAAGGGGTTAATCATCCATTTGCTGGTGGGTGCAATCCTTTGCTAACTTAATACATTTACTGTGAAAAATTGGTTGCTATAACTATTTTGGTTCATTGTTATTTCAACTGTGACAGCTTTTTGTGCTTCTTAAAGGCACAGTAGCGTTTTTTATATTGCTTGTAAATTTATTTAGAAAAGTATTTCCAAGCTTGCTAGTCTCATTGCTAGTCTGTTTAAACATGTCTGACACAGATGAATCTCTTTGTTCACTATGTTTAAAGGCCAATGTGGAGCCCAATAGAAATTTGTGTACTAATTGCATTGATGTTACTTTAAATAAAAGTCAATCTTTACATGTAAAGAAATTATCACCAGACAACGAGGGGGAAGTTATGCCGACTAACTCTCCTCACGTGTCAGTACCTTCGCCTCCCGCTCAGGAGGTGCGTGATTTTGTGGCGCCAAGTACATCAGGGAGGCCCTTACAAATCACTTTGCAAGACATGGCTACTGTTATGACAGAAGTATTATCTAAATTGCCAGAATTAAGAGGCAAGCGCGATAGCTCTGGGTTAAGGACAGAGCGCGCGGATGAGGTGAGAGCCATGTCAGATACTGCGTCACAGTTTGCAGAACATGAAGACGGAGAACTTCATTCTGTGGGTGACGGATCTGATCCAGGGAGACTGGATTCAGAGATTTCTAATTTTAAATTTAAGCTTGAGAACCTCCGCATATTGCTAGGGGAGGTATTAGCGGCTCTGAATGATTGTAACACGGTTGCAATTCCAGAAAAATTATGTAGGTTGGATAGATACTATGCGGTACCGGTGTGTACTGACGTGTTTCCTATACCTAAAAGGCTTACAGAGATTATTAGCAAGGAGTGGGATAGACCTGGTGTGCCTTTTTCCCCTCCTCCCATATTTAGGAAAATGTTTCCTATAGACGCCACCACACGAGACTTATGGCAGACGGTCCCTAAGGTGGAGGGAGCAGTTTCTACTTTAGCTAAGCGTACCACTATCCCGGTGGAGGATAGTTGTGCCTTTTCAGATCCAATGGATAAGAAATTAGAGGGTTACCTTAAGAAAATGTTTGTTCAACAAGGTTTTATCTTACAGCCCCTTGCATGCATTGCGCCTGTCACTGCTGCGGCGGCATTCTGGTTTGAGTCTCTGGAAGAGGCCATTCGCACAGCTCCATTGGATGAAATTATGAACAAGCTTAAAGCACTTAAGCTAGCTAACGCATTTGTTTCTGATGCCATCGTACATTTAACCAAACTTACGGCTAAGAACTCCGGATTCGCCATCCAAGCGCGCAGAGCGCTATGGCTTAAATCCTGGTCAGCTGACGTGACTTCTAAATCTAAATTGCTTAATATTCCTTTCAAAGGGCAGACCTTATTCGGGCCCGGCTTGAAAGAAATTATAGCCGACATTACGGGAGGTAAGGGCCATGCTCTACCTCAGGACAGGGCCAAATCAAAGGCCAAACAGTCTAATTTTCGTGCCTTTCGTAACTTCAAGGCAGGAGCAGCATCAACTTCCTCCGCTCCAAAACAGGAAGGAGCTGTTACTCGTTACAGGCAGGGCTGGAAAGTTAACCAGTCCTGGAACAAGGGCAAGCAGGCCAAGAAACCTGCTGCTGCCCCTAAGACAGCATGAAGAGAGGGCCCCCTATCCGGAAACGGATCTAGTGGGGGGCAGACTTTCTCCCTTCGCCCAGGCTTGGGCAAGAGATGTCCAGGATCCCTGGGCGTTGGAGATCATATCTCAGGGATATCTCCTGGACTTCAAAACTTCTAATCCACGATGGAGATTTCATCTTTCAAGGTTATCAGCAAACCAAATAAAGAGGCGTTTCTACGCTGTGTACAAGACCTCTTACTAATGGGGGTGATCCACCCAGTTCCGCGGACGGAACACGGGCAAGGATTCTATTCAAATCTATTTGTGGTTCCCAAGAAAGAGGGAACCTTCAGACCAATCTTGGACTTAAAAATCCTAAACAAATTCCTAAGAGTTCCATCATTCAAAATGGAAACTATTCGAACCATCCTTCCCATGATCCAAGAGGGTCAGTACATGACCACAGTGGACTTAAAGGATGCCTACCTTCACATACCGATTCACAAGGATCATTATCGGTACCTAAGATTTGCTTTCCTAGACAGGCATTACCAGTTTGTAGCTCTTCCCTTCGGATTAGCTACGGCTCCAAGAATCTTTACAAAAGTTCTGGGCTCAATTCTGGCGGTACTAAGACCGCGAGGCATAGCGGTGACTCCGTACCTAGACGACATTCTGATACAAGCGTCAAGTTTTCAAACTGCCAAGTCTCATACAGAGATAGTTCTGGCATTTCTGAGGTCGCATAGGTGGAAGGTGAACGTGGAAAAGAGTTCTCTATTACCACTTACAAGGGTTCCCTTTCTAGGGACTCTTATAGATTCTGTAGAGATGAAAATTTACCTGACAGAGGCCAGGTTATCAAAACTTCTAAATGCTTGCCGTGTCCTTCATTTCATTCCACACCCGTCAGTAGCTCAGTGCATGGAAGTAATCGGCTTAATGGTAGCGGCAATGGACATAGTACCATTTGCGCGCCTGCATCTCAGACCGCTGCAATTGTGCATGCTAAGTCAGTGGAACGGGGATTACTCAGATTTGTTCCCCCTACTAAATCTGGATCAAGAGACCAGAGATTCTCTTCTATGGTGGCTTTCTCGGCCACATCTGTCCAAGGGGATGACCTTTCGCAGGCCAGATTGGACGATTGTAACAACAGACGCCAGCCTTCTAGGCTGGGGCGCAGTCTGGAACTCCCTGAAGGCTCAGGGATTATGGACTCAGGAGGAGAAACTCCTCCCAATAAATATTCTGGAATTAAGAGCAATATTCAATGCTCTCCTAGCTTGGCCTCAGTTAGCAACTCTGAGGTTCATCAGATTTCAGTCGGACAACATCACGACTGTGGCTTACATCAACCATCAAGGGGGAACCAGAAGTTCCCTAGCGATGTTGGAAGTCTCAAAGATAATTCGCTGGGCAGAGTCTCACTCTTGCCACCTGTCAGCGATTTACATCCCAGGCGTGGAGAACTGGGAGGCGGATTTTCTAAGTCGCCAGACTTTTCATCCGGGGGAGTGGGAACTTCATCTGGAGGTCTTTGCTCAACTGATTCATCGTTGGGGCAAACCAGATCTGGATCTCATGGCGTCTCGCCAGAACGCCAAGCTTCCTTGTTACGGATCCAGGTCCAGGGACCCGGGAGCGGTGCTGATAGATGCTCTGACAGCCCCTTGGGTCTTCAACATGGCTTATGTGTTTCCACCATTTCCGATGCTTCCTCGTTTGATTGCCAAGATCAAACAGGAGAGAGCTTCGGTGATTCTGATAGCGCCTGCGTGGCCACGCAGGACCTGGTATGCAGACCTAGTGGACATGTCGTCCTGTCCACCGTGGTCTCTGCCTCTGAGACAGGACCTTCTAATTCAGGGTCCTTTCAACCATCCAAATCTAATTTCTCTGAGGCTGACTGCATGGAGATTGAACGCTTGATTCTATCAAAGCGTGGCTTCTCGGAGTCGGTTATTGATACCTTAATACAGGCTAGGAAGCCTGTTACCAGAAAAATTTACCATAAGATATGGCGTAAATATTTATATTGGTGCGAATCCAAGTGTTACTCATGGAGTAAGGTTAGGATTCCTAGGATATTGTCCTTTCTACAAGAGGGTTTAGAAAATGGCTTATCTGCTAGTTCGTTAAAGGGACAGATTTCTGCTCTGTCTATTCTTCTACACAAACGTCTGAAGTTCCAGACGTTCAGGCTTTTTGTCAGGCTTTAGCTAGGATTAAGCCTGTGTTTAAGACTGTCCGCCGTGGAGCTTAAACTTAGTTCTTAACGTTCTTCAAGGCGTTCCATTTGAACCCCTTCATTCCATTGATATCAAGCTGTTATCCTGGAAGGTTCTGTTTTTGATGGCTATTTCCTCGGCTCGAAGAGTCTCTGAGTTATCTGCCTTACATTGTGATTCTCCTTATCTGATTTTTCATTCAGACAAGGTAGTTCTTTATTTGAAAACCAGGAATGTAAAGCTTAGGCCCATTTTGGGTTCAGCACCTGGGTAGTGCCTAATGATTGGTGGGTAAATATAGCCACCAATAAAGCAAGCACTATCCAGGGTGCTGAACCTAAAATGGGCTAGCTCCTAAGCTTTACATTCCTAAAGATAGCAAGAGAACAAAGAAAATTTGATAATAGGAGTAAATTAGAACATTACATGCTCTATCTGAATCATGAAATTAAAAAAAATTGGGGTTAGTATCCCTTTAAGAATAGCTGGCTGCTCCATTTGACATGTCCTCTGTCCCAACCACCATGGTACCACCCCGTACAGAAACATGAAGGCAAGAGATTCCTGTACTCCTTGTTATAGATGATAATATTCTTGTGGCCAATTTAGAGTGGGATAAACCCATGTTAGACAGACAAGATGCTAAAAAAAAAAAAATATCCAGTAACATGGCTGGATAATAAAACGCCGGTAAAAAAACACCAACAATCACCAGACATGCATTTCAAACTAACATAGTAACATGTCAGATGAGGTTGAAAAAAGTTAAAGACACAAAAAGTTAAAGCTATACAGATCCTACCAAATATACAATAAAGAAGCTGCCAAATTAACTTACATTAATTTACTTTCAAAGTGGACTCATTTAGCACAAGAGATCGTAGCCCTGTGCTGTTTGTAGCCAATAATGTATCTAAGCCATATTTAAAATGTATCTAGGGCATTGTTGGAGATTAAACCTCTTTTACTCTAGTCACAAACAACTGCCTTGTAATAAAAAGTACTTTTGCCAACGCTTGAATGAATATATTTGTATAACTATATCACCTCTCAAGCACTCTTTTTCTAGAGTAACCTCTCCTTAGTTTAAAGGTACATGAAACCCATTTTTTTTTTCCTTTCATGATTCATATAGAGAATATAATTTTTAAAAAGTTTCCAATTTACTACTAGTATCAATTTTGCATTGTTCTTATGTCAAGTTAAAGTGATGGTAAACTCAGACAGACTACTCATTAAAGTCAGATGTAAAATAAATAAAATAATATTAGTTTCATTCATGAAAAACTTACTTTTGCAGTCTAACTTTGGTATTTCATTTTCTAACCACTACTGTTATAATGATCTCTCCAGCAGCCCTAACACTTAGTCCTCTATTTATTTTTATTTATTTTTTTTTTTATTTTTTTTGTAATATTTTTTTATTGAGGTTTTACAGAAAAAAAACATATAACAGAAATCGCCTGTGTGCATCATAAATGAAAAATACAGCGAGAATTGAACATAATTTTTCAAAAATTATACAGTATGCAATAAGTAGGCTAATGAAACCTCGTTTTTATGATAAGTAACATAAATGACTAACCAGTTAGCAACCAACTCTCAGGCTATACGGCCACTAAGGATATAGTGAAGAAAACTGGTAAATAGATAGGTAGCTTTAGAGTGTGTGGGGGGGGGGAGGATATTCAGCGGATAAGCACCGCTAGTCAAACATGGGGGTGTGGGGGGGGGGAGCCTTATATAAGTTCTTGGAGGTATCTACAAGCTATATCTACATTACTAGTTACTGCGAAATACATAAATAGTACTTGTCATCTGGGGACACTGTATTAGACTCATTGTTCTATAGTAGGAGTAGGAGATGGATACTTAAGGTCAAAGTTTCTATTAAGGAGATGACTTGATTAACTAGTAGTATGACCATTTTACATGTAGCTAATGGTATTGACACATACTTGTGAATCTTGGAGCAGAAGTCCAGGAATATACAGGGGGTTAAGATATATTTAGGTATGCGTACATAATAAACCTGCGTTTCCGCCCTGTATTACGATATATATCTTTAAACTTAGTAGAGACAGCAATAGACGGAACTATTATTTATATTAGACCAGATGGACAGCCCTGGCACAAAAATAGAAAGGAAAGGGCTAGCAACATGTCGAAATAATCATCACTTATGTGGTTCAGATCTACTCTGCCTTATGATATGTTACCCCTAGAACTTTTAACATACAGGTCTTTCATTCGGTCACCTGTCCTAATGGAGTATAGGGGCACATTTCAGAGGGGAGCTAGTACCCACTGTAGCTGTTTAGAAATTCAGATACACAGACTTAATATGTAATGGCGAGAAGTCGAACTACAAACCCCCATGATAAAAGGGGGGGCATGAAAAATATAGAGGTATAAACAAGGCGTGACATTTTATATTGTACCTATATACTTCTAAGGAACCTTGTCATCATGTGAAAATCAAAAACTTACTAATAGTAGTATAAACATCATCAGGCTAGAGCCCGCTAGCTCAGTGGTATCAGTATCATCTACAGCAGGGCTGAAGACACCTGTGTATAATAGCCATAGGGGGGAGCCTTATCTTATGCATAGCAACTTGACCTCTGCAGCTACATAACTTGGTGTGGAGATGTCAACCTAACAATACGATAATATTAGAGAATGTGCAGTAGGTAATGCCTGCAGACTTTGGAGGCGTTAATGAATAATACTACTTCCCAAAACACCTTAACAAAAAAAGAGTAAACTTTAACCTAGCCCAAAATATCAAATGAATTCAGAACAGTGTTAGCATATATCCCCTATGTAAACTGACCCACAGTTTTCCTAATATAAGTGATTTTGTTTGTCTATTGTTTCTAGACCATACAAGCATTAGAGTGCTGCAATGTTTACATAAGCAGATATTATAGATGTGGTGCGCTAGCAGTATTTGACAAGATATATCATTATGCAATACATATATATATTTATAACACTACTCGTACATATTTACTTTCTGAAGTTCCTATACATACACATATTTCCTGGAAAGGGAAAAAGGGAAAATGCACTAGTAAACCCTCACAGGGTGACTTGTTAAAGGAAACATAACAGCAAAAAAAGTTCTGAATATAGCACACAGAAGGTGTATAGTATAAAAGTCTATGTGAGATAGTGGATAATACCTTATACTGCATTCTAAGCCATCTTATCAGGTTGCTGTTTATAGCATTTGAAGTAAAGGGGAGCATATATCAGGAACCAGAAAGAAAAGCGTGGGGGAAATATAACCTTCTCTAGAGGCTGTGATTGTATGCTCTAGATATAAGGGTATGGCAAGGGGCAAAAAGAAATCAATCACAGCTTTTTTTTTTTGTACAAGGAGATAGGAAAAAAAAAAAAAAAAAAAGAAAAAACAGCAAGTAAAAAAACAATATATCAAGTCTCAGTCCTGGGCTTAACTTAAAGCACTGTTGGGGAGCGCAGACAGTTACATTAACCTCCTCGGCACAAAACTTCATCAAGTCAGGGAGTGAGAGTAAAAGCATGAATGAGTTCAACCCACGCCTGTGTTAGGAACTATAAGTGTGAGTGTAAAGTCCATCGGTATGATATCTTTGCTGGGGTAAGAGGCCCGGGTAGGATTCTCCAATTAGTATAAGCCGGTTTCAACAAAAGTCAAGTAGACAAGTTAGGTGCGATCAGCTTAAGGGGCCTGAGAATTGTATTAGGCAAATCTTTATCAGATCTCCCATAAGGTTCAATCACCTTAGGTATTCCCAGAATGCAGAGTGAAAAAAAAAAAAAGAAAAGAAAAAAAAAAAAAAGAAATAACAGAAAAAAATGCAGTCCATACAAACGATCTAATAAATGTGTCTGTTAAGTGAGCTCCGGTAGAAATGATGAGGATGCCATTTTCTTTTGAACTTAGGAATTAGGTTGTGCAGCTAGCCGATGCCACATGGTAGTAGAGCTAGGGCTGGTTCTGAATCCGCAATCCACATAGTGCCTCCGGAGGGAAGGCGAGTGTCCCGGTGAGTGATACCGCCACAATGAGCTGTGGTGTAAAGAAAGTATAAGGATTTCAGGCTTCCGGTATACGAAGGGGCTAAAGGCTTCTCTAGGTGCAGGGTAGCAGTACCGGGAACTGAGTAAGCATAGTCAATGGTCAAAGTCCCAGGATCCTCACACCTCTCTAGTGCAGGGACACCCACCATCCCTGCCTCTAACTGACTTTCGCTGAGCAGTTCAACCGCCGGGAGTGACGAATCCAGCTCCCGCGACTCAGAAAGCCCTGAAGGTATTGCGGTCTGGAGCGCCATGTTTTGTTCTCTCTTTTCAATGGGGGTAGCTATCTCCCCACTAGGCCAGGCTGAAGAAGATTTATCCTTGTCACTGCAAGCTGCAATAAGATCTTCGTAGCAAGCATCGATCTTAGTGCTTAAATGTTCTAGCAGGGACCGCAGTGTGGGGTAGGATGCCTCCATGTTCAGGCCACACAGAGGGCCGCAAAACCACGCGCCTTCACTGACGAATCTTATAGTAGTGGCAGGAATAAGCGTTTGAGGAGAAGCAAGTTAGCTGTAGTGCAGTTTAGGAGCTTTTTAAAAGGCTATTACAATGGTTATTAACCTATTATTAGGCAGTAATCAGCCCCTTCCATTTACTCATGTTCAGAGCTCCACAAACTAGCGACCGTTCATGTTGGCAGTTGGCTCCGCCCCCCTCTATTTTTTTTATTGTGTGTTTTCCTTGCTCCAAATCAAATTTCTGGCATTTTGGCATGTATCAAGGGAGGGGGTGAAAAAAAAAGAAACCAAAAAAAAAAGGGAATCTTCTACGCATGCGTTCATTACGCCATTCAGAATATTAGCATTCTTTACATGTAAGCATTGCGTTGTGAATAATTACAGAGCGGGTGATACAGAAATCGAGATTGTGCTGATAGAATAAGGAAGTTGAATGAGGGCGGAGCGTGTAAATGCCGGAGTATATTAGAAAGTAAGTGGATTTATTTATATATATATATATATATATATATATATATATATATATATATATATATATATATATATATATATATATATATATATATATATATATATATATATATATACATATACATATATACATATACACACATACATATACACACATACATATATATATATATATATATATATATATATATATATATACATATACATACATATACACACACTCAGCTCAATCCAGTCCAAAAAGACTCTTCTGAGGGTAATGTTACGATTTTGTTACGATTTACAGACCTCCCCCTTTGTTGCGTGTTGTTGGCTATATGTTTAATGGAAGTGCTGTAGCAAGTGCAGAGCCAGACGCATGTTTGTCAGTCTGAATATGAATATGAATAACGCTCATTCAAAACGGACTCCCCAGTACACGGCACTAATGGACTTATTAGAGTAGCCTCGTAGTAAAGCTTATCCTTAGATGACCCGTTCTCACCGATCTTCCAGGTAAGCTGTGTAGGGCTCCACTCCTATATCCTTATGCCTCTGGGGCCAAACTTTGAGCCGGTCATTCAAAGATGCTTCATCTGTATTGCTGGTTGCTACCAGCTGCCTCAAAGCAGCGCGCTCCTCTCCCAGCTTCCAGTTGCTTTTCGGTTATTGCAGTGATGCCTCGATATTGAGGCATCCTGCAATAACCTTTTTTAGCAATCCGGTGCAGAGAGAGGCACTCTGTGGGCCTCTCTGCACCGGACATCACCGGCTAAATCCGTTGGTGGGTGGGAGCCGGTTCGGGAGGCGGGTGGCGGCCATCGATGGCCCTGATGATCTGTAGGGGGGCGGGATCGTGGGCGGGAGTGATCAGAGGCGCGCACAGGCACGGGAGGGCGGGGGCGGGCGCGTGCACGGGGAGGGAGCGGGTGGGAACCGCTACACTACAGAGAAATTATGTTTGAAAAGTTGTATTTTTCAATAAATCAAACTATTTTTTTACATTAGTCAGGGGGTGGGGGATTGGTCTGTGGGGGGGGGGGAGCTACACTACAGAAAAACAGGCAAAAAAATACCCAAGATGGCCCCCAATAAGGCAGAGGGGGAGATCCTACAAAGTAGCATATGTAAATATGCTAAAGATGTATTTTATTTTATTTTTAAAAACTTTTATTTTAGTACTGGCAGACTTTCTGCCAGTACTTAAGATGGCGGGGACAGTTGTGGGGTGGGGGAGGGAAGGGAGCGGTTTGGGAAGGATCAGGGGGTCTGATGTGTCAGGTGGGAGGCTGATCTCTACACTAAAGCTAAAATTAACCCTGCAAGCTCCCTACAAACTACCTAATTAACCCCTTCACTGCTAGCCATAATACACGTGTGATGCGCAGCAGCACTTTGCGGCCTTTTAATTACCAAAAAGCAACGCCAAAGTCATATATGTCTGCTATTTCTGAACAAAGGGGATCCCAGAGAAGCATTTACAACCATTTGTGCCATAATTGCACAAGCTGTTTGTAAATAATTTCAGTGAGAAACCTAAAGTTTGTGAAAAAAAATTGTGAAAAAGTGAACAATTTTTTTTATTTGATCGCATTTGGCGGTGAAATGGTGGCATGAAATATACCAAAATGGGCCTAGATCAATACTTTGGGATGTCTTCTAAAAAAAAATATATACATGTCAATGCATATTCAGGGATTCCTGAAAGATATCAGTGTCCCAATGTAACTATAGCTAATTTTGAAAAAAAGTGGTTTGGAAATAGCAAAGTGCTACTTGTATTTATGGCCCTATAACTTGCAAAAAAAGCAAAGAACATGTAAACATTGGGTATTTCTAAACTCAGGACAAAATTTAGAAACTATTTAGCATATGTTTTTTTTGGTGGTTGTAGATGTATAACAGATTTTGGGGGTCAAAGTTAGAAAAAGTATGTTTTTTTCCATTTTTTCCTCATATTTTATAAAAAAAATTTATAGTAAATTATAAGATATGATGAAAATAATGGTATATTTTGAAAGTCCATTTAATGACGAGAAAAACGGTATATAATATGTGTGGGTACATTAAATGAGTAAGGGGAAAATTACAGCTAAACACAAACACCGCAGAAATGTAAAAATAGCCTTGGTCCCAAACGGACAGAAAATGGAAAAGTGCTGTGGTCATTAAGGGGTTAAATAATAATTAACCTGCATATTTATAGTAACTGAAAAACTGTTCTATGCTTGCCCTCATATCACAACTAGCTCTACAATCAGGAAGGAATCAGCAAAATTACTTTTTAGCCAAGGAGGTCATGATGCAAATTATTAAAGTATCTGACAATGTTAAATTTTTCATCCCAACTCACAGAGGCTGCCTGGAGAAGTTAGATATTCCAGTTATCAAAATTTTATTACAATAAATAAATGCATACATACAAAATAAATAATGACTTCATCTTACTACATAATTTGTCATTTTCAAGCTGGACAGTGGTCAAGCATTAGACTTTAGATATTAAGTTATGCCATCTTTTGGAATTCCTGCATGATGATTATCAGCACATTAAAAGTGCTGTTTTAGCCATTATAATTATTAAAATGGCACAAAGCTTTAGTTGTGCAATTTTAGTGACCAAACTTAAAAATGTAGCACAAACCTACATAAACGGTCTATTTAATCTATTTATTTCTTGTTTTTAACTTCATTTGAACAGGGTCAATTACTTCCTGAGGCTGGGATCTCTACTGGAAGGCAAGGTAGCAGTTTTTTTTTCCTTTCAAGTGTTGCTAGGAGACATCTAATCTAGCTGCAATCAGTTTATTGCCCATGTTCAGTAGAGGATGTTTGCTGCAACAATCATGTGACAATGGAACCTAAGTTCTGCAATGTTGATTGCATTCCTAACTGTAAGCAGCGGCTACGCAGAGAATTTTTAAGTGCTCATTTAACAAGAAAACATGAAGTTACCTGCTATTTTTTAACACAATCTGTTTCTTTATATATTCACTTTAACATATTTGCTTTTACTAAAGGAGTATCGTTTCATATCCCTTTAAAGGGATAGTGTACTGTGAATTTTTTCTCTCCGTTCCCAAACATCCACTTTACCTGCTGGAGTGTATTAAATTGTTTACAAATAGCTCCTTATTTTGTCATTTGAAATAGCTGGATTTTTTGTCAGTTGTATCCCCACCTATACGGATACAGAATATTTCAATACTTAAAAGGGACATGAAACACAAAAAAATTATTTCATTATAACATTTAGATTTTCTTGTTATCCTTTGTTGAAAAGCAGGAAGGAAAGTTCAGGATAGTGCACGTGTCTCCAGTACTATGTGGCAGCAGTTTTGCAACAATGTTAAACATTACTAAGAGCACTAGATGGCATCTCTATTTACTGTCATGTACTGCACCAGACACGTGCAAGCTACATATCCAGATGTCTCTTCAACAATTAATAACAAGCGAACAAAGCAAAATTAATAATAGAAGTATATTGCAAACTTTTTTTTTATTCTCTATCTGAATCATGAATAAAAACGTTTGGGTTTTAGGTCCCTTTAACCCCTTAGTGACCAGACCACTTTTCCATTAGTTGACCATCTGGGACCAAGGCTATTTTTACATTTCTGCTGTGTTTGTGTTTAGCTGTAATGTTCCTCTTACTCATTTACTGTACCCACACATATTATATACCGTTTTTCTCGCCATTAAATGGACTTTCTAAAGATACCATTGTTTTCATCATATCTTATAATTTACTATAACATTTTTGTATAAAATATAGTGAAAAAATGGGTGGGGAAAAAACACAATTTTTCTAACTTTGATCCCCAAAATCTAACACATCTACAACCACCAAATAACACCCATTCTAAATAGTTTCTACATTTTGTCCTGAGTTTAGAAATACACAATGTTTACATGTTCTTTGCTTTTCTTGCAAGTTATAGGGCAATAAGTACAAGTAGCACTCTGCTATTTCTAAACCATTTTTTTTTCTCAAAATGAATGATAGTTACATTATAACACCGATATCTGTCAGGAATCCCTGAATATTCCTTGACATGTATGTGTATATATATGTATATATATATATATATATATATATATATATATATATATATATATATGTATATATATATATATATATATATATATATATATATATATATATATATATATATATATATATATATATATATATATAAGCACTCACTGGACTTCAGCCGTCTGTGTAATAAAGTTTTATTCGTACGAATAAAACTTTATTACACAGACGGCTGAAGTCCAGTGAGTGCTTATTTTATCTTTGAGACTATTTGACACATCTAGAGCACCCTGGCAGTTGAAGACAGATGGTGAGAGTGCATACACCCACAAAAACAAATATTTTATATATATATAAAATCTATCTATCTAATATATATATATATATATATATATATATATATATATATATATATATATATATATATATATATATATATATATATATATATATATATATATATAGTAGACAACCCAAAGTATTGATCTAGACCCATATTGGTATATTTCATGCCACCATTTCACCACCAAATGCCATAAAAAAAAAAAATGTTCACTTTTTCACAAATTTTAGGTTTCACACTGAAATTATTTACAAACAGCTTGTGCAATCATGGCACAAATGGTTGTAAATGCTTCTCTGGGATCCCCTTTGTTCAGAAATAGCAGGTATATATGGCTTTAGCATTGCTTTTTGGTAATTAGAAGGCTGCTAAATGCCGCTGCACACCACACTTGTATCATACCCAGCAGTGACAGGGTTAATTAGGTAGCTTGTAGGGAGCTTGAAGGGTTTATTTTAACTTTAGTGTAGAGATCGGCCTCCAACCTGACACATCCCACCCCCTGATCCCTCCAAAACAGCTCCCTTCCCTCCCCCACATCTTAAGTACTGGCAGAAAGTCTGCCAGTATTAAAAAAAAAAGTTTGTGTTTGTTTTTTAAAATTATATATTTTGTGCAGTGTAGGATCCCCACTTATCACCTAACCTCCCTGAACCGCCCCAAACAACTCTCTAACCCTCCCCCCTCTCACTATTTGGTGCCATTTTGGGTACTGGCAGCTGTCTGCCAGTACCCACTTTTCAAAATCATTTGCCCATTATTTATTTTTCTGTAGTGTAGCTGCTCCCCTTAATACCCCCCTCGCAGATTTCTTTTAAAACTTAACTTCCCCCCTCCCTCTCCCAACACCCGCTCCCAACAAGACTGCAAATGCATTGTAATGCACATAAGTGGAGATCGCGGGCCGATGCAGAGGCCACAGAGTGGCCCTCTCTGCATCGGTGTGCCAAAAAAGGTATTGCAGTGATGCCTCAAATCTTCCAGCCGCTTGAAACTCCTGAAGATGTGCTAAGAATGTCCTTGGTCGTTAAGGGTATTTTTTTTTTTAGGACGTTCCTGGCTCGGTCGCAAAGAGGTTAAAGGGACACTAAAGGGACACTAAACCCAATTTTTTTTCCCTTTCATGATTCAGATAGACCATGCAATTTTAAGCAACTTTCTAATTTACTCCTATTATCAATTTTTCTTCGTTCTCTTGCTATTTTTATTTAAAAAGCAGGAATGTGATGCATAGGAGCCGGCCCATTGTTCCACTACATCCCAAATGTGCTCTATTGGATTGAGATTTGGTCGACTATGGAGGCCATTAGAGTGAACTCATCGGCCTCTATTTATCAAGCCGTCAACCGCAAATACGCTGGAATTCCGCCTTAGTTATCAAACCCTACAGACCGGCAAAAGTAGAATTTAGTGACGTAACATACGATCCTCCGGACTCAGTCCGACACAGATCGATGCTTACGTCACTCCAGATGTTCCGAATGCAAGTTCGGCACAATCTGACTACTTTTGCTAGTTATCAAATAACTAGCAGGTAAGCTCGGCACTTTTCCGGCCCAGCGTACCTGGTTTTCAATCCACCGCCCTGGAGGCGGCGGATGCCATAGGAATCAATGGGAGTCTGAAAGCAGCGAAAGCTCATGCTCGCTGCTGCCCGATATCCCATTGATTCCTATGGTAATGTTTACACCTAACACCCTAACATGTACCCCGAGTCTAAACACCCCTAATCTGCCCCCCCTACACAGCCGCAACTAAATAAAGTGTATAACCCAGAGCCCACCGCCACCTACATTATATTTATTAACCCCTAAACCACCGCTCCCGGACCCCGCCGCAACTCTAATAAATGTATTAACCCCTAAACCGCCGCACCCAGAGCCCACCGCCACCTACATTATACTTATTAACCCCTAATCTGCCGCCCCCTACACCGCCACCACCTACATTATATTTATTAACCCCTAATCTGCCCCCCTACACCGACGCCACTATATTAAATTTATTAACCCCTAAACCTAAGTCTAACCCTAACACCCCCTAACTTAAATATAATTTAAATAAATCTAAATAAATTATTCCTATTTAAAACGAAATACTTACCTATAAAATAAACCCTAAGATAGCTACAATATAACTAATAGTTACATTGTATCTTAGGGTTTATTTTTATTTTACAGGCAACTTTGTTTTTATTTTAACTAGGTACAATAGTTATTAAATAGTTATTAACTATTTAATAACTTCCTTGTTAAAATAAATACAAATATACCTGTAAAATAAAACCTAACCTAAGTTACAATTACACCTAAAACTACACTATAATTAATTACCTACATTAACTACAATTAAATAAAATTATCTAAAGTACAAAAAAACAAAACCTAAAATTACAAAAAATAATAAAATAAATTACAATTTTTTTAAACTAATTACACCTTCCCTAATCCCCCTAATAAAATAAAAAAGCCCCCCAAAATAAAATGCCCTACCCTATACTAAATTACAAATAGGAAAAATCCTATTGGCTGAATAGAATGCAAGCCAATACGATTGAGCTTGCATTCTATTGGCTGATTGGATCAGCCAATAGGATTGAACTTCAATCCTATTGGCTGATTGCATCAAGCAATAGGATTTTTCCTACCTTAATTCCGATTGGCTGATAGAATTCTATCAGCCAATAGGAATTGAAGGGACGCCATCTTGGATGACGTCAATTAAAGGAATCTTCATTCTACGGTCGTCGACAATTTGTAACAACAAAGAAATCTAACAAATAGTGTCTAACGCATAGAACTAATATATAAAATGCTAGGAGCGCTCATACACACTCTATTTATAAAAACATATGGGTCACAATGCACAGGTGGATAAATTCCAGGTTACTTGAAACTGGTGGGTGTGAAACGTGTGTGGCTCCGACTTGGGGTTTTGCCTATGTGTTTATCCAAAAATATGTAAATCCTAACAAGTGGACGAAAATGTTACAGGGATGTTTAGAACCTGAATTCAAAATATAACGATATCAGATCTGAGGTTGTGCCTATGTGTTTATCCAAAATGTGGAAATCCTAACAAGTGAAAAAATGTGAGAAAAATATTGCAGGGGTGTCTAGACTTTATACAGAGACTAAGTAATTGTAACTTAGGTTAGGTTTTATTTTACAGGTACTTTTGTCTTTATTTTAGTTAGGTAGTTATTATTAAATAGTTAATAACTATTTAATAACTATTCTACCTAGTTAAAATAAATACAAACTTGCCTATAAAATAAAAATAAATCCTAAGCTAGCTACAATCTAACTATTAGTTATATTGTAGCTATCTTAGGGTTTATTTTATAGGTAAGTATTTAGTTTTAAATAGGAATAATTTATTTAAATTATATTTAAGTTAGGGGGTTAGGGTTAGACTTAGGTTTAGGGGTTAATAAATATAGTGGCGTTGGTGTAGTGGGGCAGGGGGAGAGAGAGAGGAGAGAGGAGAGAGACGCGCTTTTCGGGCTCCGCCCTTCAACTCAGGCCAAGTTGAAGGGCGGAGCCCGAAACGCGCGTTGCCTGATCGGTGGATGTGACGTCAGACGCTAAGAGAGTTGGATACTCACATGCTGCTTTGGATCGCTGACAGTTTGGCATATGCGGAGCATAGTTGATATCACTACGCTATTGGAGACTTCACTAAGGACGATTTCTACTGGTGAACCTGACACGGTTTGGGTGAGATAGCTCAGTGAGCGTTATATTTGCACAGCTTTCTTTCCTTCCAGCGGACTTTGGTCCTCGAGTGCCGGAGTGGCATCAATGTAACAACAAAGTTTATACACTAATGGAAACACTTTGCTACATCTTGGTGATACTTGATATTACGTCTTGGCCACGCCAATCACTTTATCTGATGTATGAACTGTTTGAAGTGCATGAACTGCTCTAATCATTACATACCTGTGATTCTCTGCCATACTTTTTATCTCTGCAACTGCCAGCCACCTACCATTGCATCTTGCCATTGCTTGAACTGCTTATAGTGCATGAACTGCCTTAACTTTTAGTGTTTGTATCCTGTACAGATATACCCATGGCTTTTCATATATAACCTGGGTTTGCTTTTTGCTCTCCATCTGACCTCCTCCACTTTTGCTAGATAACTGGGGACGCCCAGTTTGTATGTTTGCATGTATGATTGTGGCATTTGGTTTTGTGTATGCAGTGCAATTAAGGATTTGCTTGTTCATTTTTTCATTAAAATGTTTCTTTTTTGCTCATTTATGCATTCATTGGTTATTTACATTAGGTGCGGAGTCTAATATTTGTATTTACATTATTTTTTATCTTACCTTTATCATATTTATATACATATTAGTGTTAATCCTCTCATTTGTTGTTTATTATATATATATATATTTTATACACACACACCACGGAAGGGGACTGTGCAGCTTCCTGAGAGTGCCATTGTGCACCCAGGGCTGTGCATGTTGCAGGGTCATGGGATGTGTACCCGGTCCGGTCTGAGAGTGCAGTCTACTTTCGTAGTGTGTGTGTGCAGGCATGCATGTATATATATATATATATATATATATATATATATATATATATATATATATATATATATATATATTATTTATATTTCTTTCATGTAATTGGCAAGAGTCCATGAGCTTGTTATGTAATCATCCTAGACATATACAAAACACGGAAGGGGACTGCACTCTGACTGGACACACATCCCATTACCCTGCAACATGCACAGCCCTGGGTGAACAATAGCACTCTCGGGAAGCTGCACTGTTCCCAGAGTCAAACAGTCTGTGTGTGTTTATATATATATATATATATATATATATATATATATATATATATATATATATATATATTTTTTTTTTTTTATTTTTTTTTTATTATTATTATTTATATTTCTTTCATGTAATTGGCAAGAGTCCATGAGCTTGTGATGTATGGGATACACAATCCTACCAGAAAGGGCAAAGTTTTCCATACCTCAAAATGCCTATAAATACACCCCTCACCACACCCACAATAAAGTTTTTACAAACTTTGTCTCCCTGTGGAGGTGGTGTATCGAATAGGATTCAGAGTAAGACCTCCTGTGAGAAGATTTTCTCTCACACGTCCCAGCAAATCCAATGAAGGCTCAGGCTTTTCTGAAGTGTGTTTCAGATCTGGAGCTTTCAGGGGTAATCATACCAGTTCCGTTTCAGGAACAGGGTCTGGGTTTTTTTCAAATCTATTCATTGTCCCAAAGAAAGAAAATGCATTCAGGCCAGTTCTGGATCTGAAAATTGTGCCAACTTTCAAAATGCTGACTATAAGGACTATTCTGCCTTTTGTTTAGCAAGGTCATTATATGTCCACGATAGACTTACAGGATGCATATCTTCATATTCCAATTCATTCAGACCACTATTGGTTTCCGAGATTCTCTTTTCTAGACATGCATTACAAAATTGTCGCTCTTCCTTTTGGCCTAGCAACAGCTCCAAGAATTTTCTTGGTGCCCTACTCTCTGTAATCAGAGAACAGGGTATTGCGGTGTTTCCTTATTTGGACGATATCTTAGTACTAGCTCAGTCTTTACATTCTGCCGAATCTCACACAAATCAACTACTGTTGTTTCTTCTAAGACATGCAACAACTAGTTAAACTAATTGTAATAGAGGATACAATCCAGTTTAGAAAAGAAAACCAGTACTACAAAAGTATAATACTAATTAGCTCTGCTGGAGCAATGGTGTATAAATGTTAAAAGTGTTCCATATCATTCATACTATTAAACTTTATTATATCAACTAGGAACTCGCACACATACAGTGACAGGGCTGAGAGATTAAAAACACTTAAACTCTGTTGAATGTGCTATCGCAATTCAGGTATTGAGAAAGTAGTCAAAGATATCCAACAGTCCTCAGTCCCAAGTATTATAAAATAGACTAAGTCCTTACAATCCGAGGGCTAATTAATATTACTATTACACTATTGAGGACCAGAGGCTGTGAGAAATGTTATTAGATTAATAGAGCATAATTTTATACAACAAGAGCAAGCTAGTTAAAAAACGAGCAGGAGAGACTGAGCTACCCCTGTCGGACCCCTGACGCGCGTTTCACGAACGCTTCCTCAGAGAGAGTCCGGGCCGCTGCTACTTAGCGTGATTTATACCGACTATTTGCCCACCTACTAAAGATTATTGGTCTAAGTGATAGGCGTTGTCCGACTATGATAGGATGCGTGTACTGTCAATCAATACATCAAGTATCCACGCGTAGTAAACTCAATGGGTGTGTAGCATCAGAGAGTCTAAGCTAGACTTGACCATCCTATTATGTATCATTGGCTCTAACGGGAGGAGGTATCGGCCTGTAATTGGATAGATCCAGCGTCAATTTGGAAATTCCTGGCCGACGTATTTCTTAGTGATCGTCATGGAGTGGGTGAATACCTAATGAAGACTCATCTTGATTTAGAACCAATCCGTGGCTTTAGGGTTGTAGAGTAACTGGGTGTGTAGTATTCAAGGAAAATCATTGGCAGATCATTGAACATGTAAACAAACTGGCGATGATTAATATTGGGATCATGGAGTATTTCTTATATTTATATATATTATATATGACTCCGTAAATTTGAGTGATATTAGATGGATATTATGTTTGATGAACCCGTTATATGAGTTATCTACGATATGTATACACATGATAAGTTACGATCAATGTTTGCAGAGATTGTTCAATAGCAATATGTACGAATTATTCACAGTGTCATGTATTCTTTGATAGTTGTAATAAAATGTATGCATGTCCATACTAACCTGGATTGTATGATACTTAATTTAATTGTGTTCAGGGTATTCATATAACATAAATAAGCTACAAGGTGTATCTATATATTTTATTATTTGATTCTGATATAACAGATTAGTATCTGTAATAAGTGATTGCTTATTATATAAAAAATAAAATGTGTTAAAAATAGTGTGAGAGTGAATTGGTTATAATCCACTATGTTGCCAAAAAGTGTGTGAGAGAGTGTAAAGAAAAAAAATTCAAATTGTGAAGTGCTGCATATATGACAGTGGTTGATCTTGATAAGAGATATGAATTCTGAATACCTTCTTGAGATTATTATGTGGACATATCATTCATCATAGGATGATATTGTGATGTTTATATTCAAAATAAATTATATGATGGTGCTCCTAAGTCTAGCATTGTGTAAACAATTAATGTGAATAAGTGAAATATTTCAGTAAATAAAAAAATTTAAATTTGAAAAATAGTGCCCTATATGTAATATGACTATTAGTGAAGTGATAAAATAATAATTGCCACTTCTATGGGTAGCTTAGTAAAAAAATCCACTGTATATAGTGTATATAAATTCATAATTTTATATTGGATTTATATGTTTGTAACCCCTATTACACAAGAGGAGTAGATTGACTACTTTTTTCGTACAGTTTTATCTACTGGTACCTTACAGTATGAATACTATTATACTGTATATTTTTTATTATTCGTAGGTGTCCTGAAATATTTATTAATTTATATAAATTATCATGGTACAAGTCTTTATACACCTGCCTGTGAATACTGAAATGTGGTGTAATTAACCTACAGATATACAAAGTAATTGTTGTAATCATTCATCCCATTTGGTTTAACTGCATTCAATGAATAGATCCACTTGCATTCCATTTTCAGCAATATTTTTTCAATATTGCCTCCTCTTATGCCGAGGGATGGTTTTTGAATTACTGTGTATTTTAAATCCTTGGTCAAACTTTTGTGATGTGATAAAAAATGTTTGGCCACTGAAGTTATTTTTTTGCCATTGTTTAGATCTCTTTATGCATTTTTGATATTATAGGCGTGTTCTAAAATGCGTATTTTGACCTCTCTCGTCGTCATGCCAACATAAAACATTTGGCAGGAGCAATACAGTGCATACACTACTCCTATTGATGTACATGAGAAATAAGAGGGTAATTGATATACTCTACCACTTTTTTCTGTTATGCTTTTTGTTTTCCACACAAACTTACATGCTGAGCAAGTGCCACAAGGGTACATACCCAAGTTTTTGTCTTGTTTCTTCTTGGATCTAATAAAATGACTAGATACTAGCTTGTCTCTTAGGTTATGTGGTCTTTTGAATCCCATGGATACTTTATCTCCAATAATGGTTTTTAGAGTTTCATCATTTTGTAGGATATTCCAGTGATCATTTATGATTTTGGTTATGTGTGTAATCTGAGGATTATATGTGGTTATGAATCTCGGGCCGGATTCTGTTTGTGTTTTATCTTTTGGTACTAATAATTCCTCTCTGCATATTCTCAGTGCTTTATATTTAGCTCTTTTAACTGACTTTTTGCTGTATCCTCGTGAAATTAATCTTTGAGATAGATCAATGCTTTCTTTCATATAGATCTCAGTATTTGTACAGTTGCGGCAAAGTCACAAGAATTCGCCGTAGGGTATCGCTTTTAATGTGCTTGGGGAGTGTGCACTAGATTGATGTAGGAGAGTATTAGGTGCTGTCTCCTTTCTGTAAATAGCGGTATTAATCAGACCATCATTGTTTTTTAATATCTTGAGATCAAGAAAACAGATCTCCTGTTGGCTCGCCGAGTAAGTAAGTTTTATATTGAGTTTGTTCTCATTTAGTTTAGACATGAATAGTTTTAATTCTGCAGATGTGCCCTCCCAGATAAATAGAATATCATCTATAAATCTTAACCACATAGGTATGTGTTCTGTATATTTTTGTAATTGATCAGAGAATACCCAAAATCGTTCCCAAAAACCCAGAAATAAGTTTGCGTACGTTGGCGCACACGTGGTGCCCATTGCCGTACCTTGTGTTTGGAGGTAGTATCTATCAATAAATGTGAAGAAGTTGTTCGTCAGGACAAAGTGGAGTAAACGGATTATGAAATCATTATGTGCTGTATTGTCCAGATTATAAGAGGCTAGGTAATATTTGATGGCTTCAATACCGTCATTGTGCCTAATACTGGTATATAGAGATTCTACGTCAGCAGTAACCAACCACATATCATCTGTTAGTTTAATGTTTTGTATCATCTGTAAAACCTCCATAGTGTCACGCACATATGACGGAAGTGTGGTTAAATATTCTCTAAGCCTTAAATCAATGAACTTGCTGGCATTTTCCGTGAGATTATGATTACCTGACACAATGGGTCTACCTGGTGGAACTGTGGAATCTTTATGTACTTTCGGTAGAAAGTATAGTGTGGCAATTTTGGGATTATCTTTTGTTAAATATTTTTTCTCAGAGTTGGAGAGTATATTATTTTCCCATGCATCCTTAATCATTTTATTATATGATAACAGGAAGGAGCTTTGAGGGTTAAATATTAGCTGTTTATAACATGCATTATTTGACAGTTGTTTGGTAGCTTCGTCTATGCACATTTGGCGGGGCCACAAAACAACATTCCCACCCTTGTCAGATGGTTTAATTAGAATGTCTTGCCATGATTCAATATCTCTTAGTGCTTGAATTTCTGCCCTATTCAGATTATTTTTCACATTGTATATAGACAATTGCTCTATTTTCTGGCATACCATTCTACAAAATACCTGTATCTCAGGTGACAAAGATAGTGGGGGAGCGTATGTAGATTTGGTTTTAACATTGGATCTCTACACTTGTGAAGTGGATGTCAAATTGGTGTTTTGAGTGTCTGTACCATCATCAGTTAATTCACATAAGATGTCAGCTGTCACTAAGTCATCAGCATTGAGACTATTAGGATTATAAGCATATATTTTCTTTAGTAAAAATTTTTCTTGAAAATAGATGAATATCCTTAATTACCTCAAATTTGTTTAAGGAATTAACCGGACAAAAATATAGTCCTCTAGATAATACTGATTCGTGTGTGGTACTGAGTATATGGTCAGATAGATTGATTATTCTCATTTGTTCATCCTTATCTTGCTGAAGGGACTTAATTCCCTTCTCCGTGTGGATTGTCTCGTTGGATCTGAGAATTTCCTTTTGTTCCCCCTGTTCTGTGTGGATTGTTGGTTGGTCTGAGTGACCGGTGGGGTTGTGTTTTGCGGTGTGGTGGACAAAAAAGAAGGAGTGGAGGAGGAGGAAGAGGAAGTCATGGACTGTACAGAACTGTAACTCTTCGGTCTAGTACCTGAGACACTAATCGTGGTATTATTTTGTTCATCCCCATGAGAGTCTGAATCTATATCAGAGATATCAGTATCACTGTCTGCACTACTTTCAGGATGTTGTACTAAGTATCTGTTATTTCTCTGTCTGAATGAGGTTTTGTTACGCCAACGATAAACTTTTTTATTAGAGAAATCTTCTATGTCTCTTTGCAGCTTTTGTTTTTTAGCGGCTATAATTTCTAGCTCTAATTTATCTAGTTCTTTTTGGTATTTGTCATACTGATTTTTGTAATCAATTTTATCATTGAATTGGGATAATTGTGTATTATATTCCTCAATTTCAGTATCTAAATTTTGCAAGCTCTAGTTTATCGTGTTTAATTAATATTTGTATTAATTTTAAAGAACATTCAGATAGTGCAGTTTCCCATTGATTTACTAGATCTTCATTGTTAAGATTGAAGGCTGGGAATACCTTCATTCTTAATCCTCTGGGGATTATATTTTTTTCGGCATACTTCTCAAAGAAGTGCCAATTCCACCACCTTTTAGATTGTTTGTGGAGCGTCTGGTGAAGTTTACATAGAACATTATTTAATTCCTCCTCATTGATTATAGTGTTATCCTTTGTTGATATGTTGAATATAGAATTTAATTCTTATAGTCTCTTTTGATGGCGGTTAGCGATATCATTTTGAATATTCATTTTTAATATTTCCCCCAAAGAACAGGGCTAAACTCAGGAAAGAAATCTGAGTGTATTCTCCCAAAGTACAAACTTTAGAACTATATGGGTTGGGGGGTAGCAGAGTCTAACATAAAATCAAAGGTATCTCTTGTATATTTATACAAATGACTTAATATTTAAATTATCACAAGCAATATCTGATGTAGTTAACTGGTTAAGAAAGACATGCAACAACTAGTTAAACTAATTGTAATAGAGGATACAATCCAGTTTAGAAAAGAAAACCAGTACTACAAAAGTATAATACTAATTATATGGAGCAAAGGTGTATAAATGTTAAAAGTGTTCCATATCATTCATACTATTAAACTTTATTATATCAACTAGGAACTCACACACACATACAGTGACAGGGCTGAGAGATTAAAAACACTTAAACTCTGTTGAATGTGCTATCGCAATTCAGGTATTCAGGTAATTCTAAGACATGGTTGGAGGATCAATTTACCGAAAAGTTCTTTGATTCCTCAGATAACGGTCACCTTTTTAGGTTTCCAGATAGAGACAGAGTCATGGACACTGAATCTAACAGACAAGAGACGAATGAAATTGGTCTCAGCTTGTCAAAACCTTCAGTCTCGATCGTTCCCTTTGCTCGTTTTCATATGAGACCTCTTCAGCTTTGTATGCTGAATCAATGGTGCAGGGTTTATACAAGGATATCACAGTCAATATCCTTAGATCCCAACGTTCGACTCTCTCTGACTTGGTGGTTAGACCACCACCGTATAATTCAAAGGGGCCTCTTTTGATCGTCCAACCTGGACTATAATCACAACAGATGCAAGTCTTTCAGGTTGGGGAGCTGTCTGGGGAACTTTGACAGCACAAGGAGTTTGGAAATCTCAAGAGGCGAGAGTATCAATTAATATTTTCGAACTTCGTGCAGTTTTCAGGGCACTTCAGGTTTGGCCTCTGTTGAAGTTAGAATCATTTATTTGTTTTCAGACAGACAATATCACAACTGTGGCATATGTCAATCATCAGGGTGGGACTCACAGTCCCCTTGCTATGAAAGAAGTATCTTGGATACTTTCTTGGGCGGAATCCAGCTCTTGTCTAATTTCTGCGGTACATATCCCAGGTAGTCAATTGGGAAGCGGATTATCTCAGTAATCAGACTTTACATCTGGGGTAGTGGTCTCTCCATCCAGATGTGTTTTTTCAGATGTGGGGTCTTCCAGAAATAGATCTGATGGCCTCTCATCTAAACAAGAAACTTCCCAGGTACTTGTCCAGTTCCAGGGACCCTCAGGCGGAGTCGGTTGATTCATTAGTAGTTTCTTGGTTTTACCAACCTGCTTATATCTTCCCGACTCTAGTTCTTCTTCCAAGAGTGATCTCCAAGATCATCATGGAACAATCGTTTGTGTTTCTGTTAGCACCAGCATTGCATCACAGGTTTTGGTATGCAGATCTTGTTTGGATGTCCAGTTGCCAACCTTGGCCACTTCCTTTAAGAACAGACCTTCTGTCTCTAGGTCCATTTTTCCATCAGAATCTCAAATCTTTAAATGTAAAAAGGTATGGAAATTGAACACTTAGTGCTTAGTCATAGAGGTTTCTCTGACTCAGTGATTAATATTATGTTACAGGCTCATAAATCTGTTTCTAGGAAGATTATAGAGTTTGGAAGACTTATTTCATTCTTTTAGAATTGTACAGTTTCTTCAGGATAGTTTGAATAAAGGTTTGTCTGCAAGTTCATTGAAGGGACAAATCTCTGCTCTGTTTTATTTCACAGAAAGATTGCTAAGCTTCCTGATATTCACATCCTTGGAGTCTTAATTTGTTTTTGAGGGCTTTACAGGCTCCTCTTTTTGAGCCTATGCATTCTTTGGATATTTAACTACTTTCTTGGAAAGTGTTGTTCCTAGAGGAGTTTCCAAATTATCTGCTCTTTCTTGTGAGTCTCCTTTTCTGATTTTCCATCAGGATAAGGCAGTTTTGTGGACTTCATTTGAATTTCTTAATAAGGTTGTGAATTCTAATAACATTAATAGGGAAATTGTTGTTCGCTCTTTGTGTCCTAATCCTAAGAATTCTTTGAAGAGATCCTTACATTCTTTGGATGTTGTTAGAGATTTGAAATATTATATTGAAGCTACTAAAGATTTCAGGAAGACTTCCAGTCAATTTGTTGTCCTTTCTGGTTCTAAGAAAGGTCAGAAAGCGTCTGCCATTTCCTTGGAATCTTGGTTAAAGCTTTTGATTCATCAGGCTTATTTGGAGTCGGGTCAGGCCTTAGAGAATCACAGTTCATTCTACTAGATCAGTCCTCACTTTGTGAGCCTTTAAGAATGAAGCTTCAGTGGTTCAGATTTGCAAAGCATCAATTTGGTCTTCTTTGCATACATTTACTAAATTCTACCGTTTTGATGTGTTTGCCTCTTCGGATGCAGTTTTTGATAGAAAAGTTTTTGATATTCATTTCATTTGCGATAGTATATATGTGTGTTTTTTATATATATAATATAATGTGTGTTGTTGTAATATTGCCATCATTATATTTAATTTAACCCTTTTAAGAAACTAAGTTCTGAACAAAAAATTTGTTCTAAAATACCGGGTTCCAATTTCCAAACTGTCTAAAGTAGTACACACCGTCAGCGATGAGTATCACTACATATTAAAGGTGATCATAGTTAGAAGTAAAATTACTCACACTTAGAGGTTATTCTTGGGTAATAGGATCATCTCTACACATACTATCCCTTTCAAAAAGAGTTACTTATACATTTAAGTTATGATATATGAGTGTGCACCATAATGTACACATATAAAAAATATATATACATATAATTATAGGCGCTGTGATATTATTAATATACTGGAGTATGTCTTATCATTAAAACAGTTCCCATATAGGAATCCAGCTAATTGAAACCTAAGATATCCTAAGATATCCTTAGAAACCTGCTCATCGGTGACAATGTGTCCAAAATAGACAGTATTAATAATGACAATAAAAAAATGACAATAAAAATAACCAATGCAAACAGAATGAAAACCACTAGCTCATTATCCCTGGTACCCCTATTTGTAAAATAGGGGGGCATTTGTTTAAAAGAGAGACATTTTCCATGACAAATTCTTGCCTGCAGTGTTCAACTCAGAGTAGGAAACAAAAATGTACAGAGTAATACCTGGCTAAAAGTGACAGCCTTTATAATTTATTTCCAGTAATTGATTAAATCGTACTCTGAGTTGAGTCCCTTAGGTACCCTGGTCTTCAACTTGAAGACCCAAAACATTTCACGTTTTCCAAGGATTTCATCCCTATCGCCCCCCCCCCCTGAGAGGTGGCTTAATCCATTCAATTACTTGCCACCTAAAGGTATCGTTTTCTGGTGGAATTTCAGAGGGGAACGTCCAAGTGCTTGGCTTACACATAGGGGGATGTACAGGTGTAGCAGGTCTAGATGTCGACCTTGTGAATTTGGTATCTTTTCTGATACTTTCCGGTCAGAGGTCACTGGTGAAGAATTCAAAATATTGTCCTGCCTCAACTATACATCCTCCTATGTCATTTACCTGATTAGATGTGTTGAATGTCACCTACAATATGTAGGCCTCACGACAACTGAGGCCAACACAAGAATACGTAATCACCTATCCACCATTAAATTGGGTGAAGCAACAACACCTCTTGTAAAGCACTTTAGGTATGTACACCACAAAAGAAACGATACCTTTAGGTGGCAAGTAATTGAATGGATTAAGCCACCTCTCAGGGGGGGGGGGGGGCGAAAGGGATGAAATCCTTGGAAAACGTGAAATGTTTTGGGTCTTCAAGTTGAAGACCAGGGTACCTAAGGGACTCAACTCAGAGTACGATTTAATCAATTACTGGAAATAAATTATAAAGGCTGTCACTTTTAGCCAGGTATTACTCTGTACATTTTTGTTTCCTACTCTGAGTTGAACACTGCAGGCAAGAATTTGTCATGGAAAATGTCTCTCATTTAAACAAATACCCCCCCTATTTTACAAATAGGGGTACCAGGGATAATGAGCTAGTGGTTTTCATTCTGTTTGCATTGGTTGTTTTTATTGTCATTTTTTTATTGTCATTATTAATACTGTCTATTTTGGACACATTGTCACAGATGAGCAGGTTTCTAAGGATATCTTAGGTTTCAATTAGCTGGATTCCTATATGGGAACTGTTTTAATGATAAGACATACTCCAGTATATTAATAATATCACAGCGCCTATAATTATATGTATATATATTTTTTATATGTGTACATTATGGTGCACACGCATATATCATAACTTAAAAGTATAAGTAACTCTTTTTGAAAGGGATAGTATGTGTAGAGATGATCCTATTACCCAAGAATAACCTCTAAGTGCGAGTAATTTTACTTATTTGACTCGTGAACTCTATTTCATTTGAACTATTGTGTGTCCTTTTATAAGGCACATCATTCTAACTATGATCACCTTTAATATGTAGTGATACCCATCGCTGACGGTGTGTACTACTTTAGACAGTTTGGAAATTGGAACCCGGTATTTTAGAACAAATTTTTTGTTCAGAACTTAGTTTCTTAAAAGGGTTAAATTAAATATAATGATGGCAATATTACAACAACACACATTACATTATATATAAAAAACACACATATATACTATCGCAAATGAAATGAATATCAAACCCAATATTTAATTTAATTAAATATATATTCCTGTTTCACAGACTTTATATCTTGGATTTCAGGTTTTAATACTAGCAATGTTTTTAACCCTGGCTTGTTTGGCTTTGTTCTTTTTTCTATCTTTTCTTTTCTTGGTTTTTCTTCTCCTTTTTCTTCCTCTTCTTCTTTCTTTTTCTTTGTCTTCTTTCTTTTTAACTTTTCTTTTTTTTTCCTTTTTTTTTTCTTCTCTTTTCACATCTCTTTTATGTTACCGGTGTTAATTTGAATAACATGTTATGTATCTACTTATTGGGTTATTTAGTTACCCATATGTTGGGAATTCACTATGAAGGGTTAACCCTTGATGTTATGTGACTGCATAGGCATTGGCTGTTTTGTAAGCCAATTATCCTCTAGGTTTGCTTTTAAATAGGCACCACAGGTATACTGAATTAGCTATGATTACGGCTGTATAGCCGAAACATGTCAGCCTTCAGTTTGCCTGTGCTGCTTCACTAATTTGATTACGGACCCTCGTGGAACCTTTTAACAATTTTTTGAATAAAGGAACTGTTTTTAAAACGTGTCTTGGATTGCTCATCTTTTCTTCATATCTGCATTGCCTGAAAATCCAGGACCTAAGAGAGCTACTTACTTGTTTTGGAGCGGTGACAGCTAAGGTTTACTACGGCTCTAGTGGGGTTACCTTGGACACACCCCCCTTCACTATCTTCCCTCTGCATTTCCGGTGAATGAATGCACACAGCGGAACCCTGAAGCAAGTTGCTAGGAGTCATGTGGAATTGAAACCTGACTGAGACACACTTTGGAGCGGTAAGGAACGTACAGCCACAGGCTGTCGGAGCACCTGGTTGCTCGCATTCAGTTTTGCTATTTCCTACCGTATATAAATATGTGTGTCTATTGACTTCCATTGGATATTCTGCTGTGCTGGGAGTGCTTGCCTTGTTATACCTAGCACCTGCGGGGCTTTTGACCCTGATCTAATACTGATATTTTACCGCTTCTTGTGTGAAACACACTGAACTGTTCAATCCATCTCAATTTGGAATCTCAGTTTGACAAGTAACTAAGTCATTACGTTGTATACTTTTACCTACCCACTGGCTCAGTGATCCTACCCCCTCTTTAAATAGGATTTTTAGGAAAAATCTATTTAAAGATGGTTTCTATTTAAGATGCATTATAATCTAAAGGTTATTCATCCTGAAAATAAGATTTTATTTTTGTAGCATGAGGCTGTATATTCATCGCTGTAATGTTTACATTTTTTTGGTAAATGATTTGCATTAATCCATTCACAATGTCCTGCTCTCCCAGAAGTTTCTGTCAGATTATTTTGGGCAGTTTTTATATCTAGAAGATATTAAATCACATATTATTGGTTTTGTAGTTCTCAAAACTGTGAATTTGTATCTGCAGAAATAACATGCCCCTTCTTCATAGCAATAAGATTAAAAAAATAGAGTTGAGAAACAGACCTTACTTTTGGGTTTCAGATAGAGCATACAATTTTCAGATTTACTTATATTATCAAATTTGCTTTATTCTCTTGGTATCCTTTGATGAAGTAGAGCAATGCGCTACTGAGGCCTAGCTCAGTGTTTCTCAACCGCGGTACGAATTAACCTATTAAACTGGATATAGTTCACCTCCCAATAATTTCATTCATTTCAATTATCTATATCTATGCATCTAATGATATATAACCAAATCAGTAATGATCTGATATAACTGGAAAAAAAAATCTGAAAATTTATTATTAGGGATGCACCGAAATTTTCGGCCGAAAATGAGCCTATTTCATTTTGGCCGAAAGAGGGGAGAATTCTTAACCCCATGCTGTCTGCTGATTTAGGATTGTGTCAAATGTTCAAAAGTATGTATGTATATATACTGCCTACTGCCAGTTTCTGGAAGACACCTTCTTCAAGCAGTGGTACAGGAAGAAGTCTGCATCCTTCATGAAAAACATGATTTTCATGCAGGACAATGCTCCATCACACGCGTCCAAGTACTCCACAGCGTGGCTGGCAAGAAAGGGTATAAAAGAAGAAAATCTAATGACATGGCCTCCTTGTTCACCTGATCTGAACCCCATTGAGAACCTGTGGTCCATCATCAAATGTGAGATTTACAAGGAGGGAAAACAGTACACCTCTCTGAACAGTGTCTGGGAGGCTGTGGTTGCTGCTGCACGCAATGTTGATGGTGAACAGATCAAAACACTGACAGAATCCATGGATGGCAGGCTTTTGAGTGTCCTTGCAAAGAAAGGAGGCTATATTGGTCACTGATTTGTTTTTGAATGTCAGAAATGTATATTTGTGAATGTTGAGATGTTATATTGGTTTCACTGGTAAAAATAAATAATTGAAATGGGTATATATTTGTTTTTTGTTAAGTTGCCTAATAATTATGCACAGTAATAGTCACCTGCACACACAGATAAAAATAGCTAAAAAAAACCTAAAATAGCTATAACTAAAAACTACTTCCAAAACTATTCAGCTTTGATATTAATGAGTTTTTTGGGTTCATTGAGAACATGGTTGTTGTTCAATAATAAAATGAATCCTCAAAAATACACCTTGCCTAATAATTCTGCACTCCCTGTATATATATATATATATATATAATAAAAAGTCTTATATTAATAATAAAATTATAGAAAAAAAAAAACTTAATAATTTGGTGGAAAAAGTCATTTTCGGTTTCAGTTTTCGGCCAAGGGCATCCTGCATTTTCGGTTTCGGTCTAGAATTTTCATTTCAGTGCATCCCTAGTTATTATTCTAGAAATGAAAACCCTGATTTAAATTTTTCTTACAGACTGACTAGTGATTTAAATTGTGATTTCAATCAATTTGATTCAAATCAAATCCACCCTGCTAAATACACAGTAGAAGTATCGCTCTGGAGCACCAAGTGAAAACTGCCCCTTATCCAATCAGCAGCGCTAGTTAGATAGCCGAGTTAGGAGTTAAACACATAGTACTGTAGGGTCGCTATTATGAATTAGAGCATGTCATTTTTCGACTATTATGGTCCTTTAAAAATGAATGCTGTACCTGAATAGCAAGTTTAAAGGACTAGTAAATACAAAAGATTTGCATAATGAACAAATGCATGATAAAAAGACAATGCAATAGCATTTAGTTTGAATTTAAACACGAGTAGTAGATTTTTATCTGACAAAATTCAAATTTAAGTATTTCCCCCTGTATCATGTGACAATCACCAGCCAATCACAAACGCATATTCTGTGAATTCTTGCACATGCTCAGTAGGAGCTAGTGATTAAAAAAGTGTAAATATAAAAAGACTGCACATTTTGTTAATGGAAAGAAATAATTT
This sequence comes from Bombina bombina, assembly GCF_027579735.1. NCBI lineage: Eukaryota > Metazoa > Chordata > Amphibia > Anura > Bombinatoridae > Bombina > Bombina bombina. The sequence goes on along the minus strand of NC_069499.1, from coordinate 164,371,494 downwards.
TGATGTTCATGTCCCTTTAATTTTGACTTTCATGTCCCAGTACAGGCAAAACATAGTGCAATAAGAAGAGAAAATACTCTTTACTGGACATGAAACCAGATCTGAATCTGATTCAGACAGAGCATACATTTTTTTTAAAAATGTTCTAATTTACTTCTATTATCAAATGTCCTTTGTTCTTTGTAATCCTTTGTTGAAAAGCAGGGAGGCAAGCTCAGTAGTGAATAGAATAATAGATAATTGAAGTAAATTAGAACCTTTTTTAAAACGGTATGCTCTGTCGGAATCTTGAAAGAAAAAATTTGGGTTTTTGATATCCCTTAAAAAAAAAAATATTCCTTGTATTTATCCTGCTTTGCTCTACAGTCCCTCTGATCTGTCACATTAGGATGGATAATAATGTGGGAGAACAAAGAGGATTAAATCCCTTTTATCACAGTCTTTATCTAAACTCAGCATTTCTCTGCATTTAAAAAAAGAGATAAGAAATAGAGCATGACTTAAAGGGACATGAACCCCACATTTTTTCTTTCATGATTTAGAAAGAGAATGCAATTTTAAACATCTTTCTAATTTACTTCTATTATCTAATTTGTTTTATTCTCTTGATATTCTTTGCTAAAAAGCATATCTAGATATGCTCAGTAGCTGCCGATTGGTTGCTGCACATAGAAGCCTCATGTGATTGGCTCACCCATGTGCATTGCTCTTTCTTCTAATAAGGATATCTAAAAAAAATGAAGCAAAATAAATAATAGAAGTAAATTGTAATGTTGATTAAATTTCTATGTTCTATCTGAATCATGAAAGAAAGATTTTGGGTTTAGTGACCCTTTAAAGGGACATAATACTTATATGCTAAATCACTTGAAACTGATGCAGAATAACTGTAAAAAGCTGACATGAAAATATCACCTGAGCATCTCTATGTAAAAAGGGAAGACATTTTACCTCACAATTACTTCAGCTCACTAGAGTAAGTGCTCTGTGAACAGTTGGGGGGGGGGGCAGACACAATAGCCAAACAGCATCAGTAGTGCTGAGGTCATGCATTGCTTTGATCTCATGAGATTTCACTTAAATCTCATGAGATTTTACAGTAGTTTCTTTAATTGAATAGGAAAATAACATGACTGTGCCTGCACATGCAAGATGCACACTCCCTTGCAAGTCCTGGGACTAGCATTATTTAACGTGGGGTATGACTGAATATTTAGGAAAGTTTGAGGCAAATATCTTACTTTTTTACAGAGATGCTCAGATGATATTTTCTAGTAAGCTTTTTACAACTATGCCGCATCACTTTTAAATGCTTCAACATTTGGGCATCATCTCCCTTTAAGTTAAATGTTTTTAAAGCAAGAAAATAAATAACAGAGAAACAGTGAACAACAATTTACAATGAAGTACAAAAATGTATTCCTTATTCATTATAGAGTGTTATTTTAGCCTCACTGACCCTGCAAATTTGTGTTTAAACTCAATATAGAGTGATGGGGCTGCAGCCGATTGGTTTACCGGCCAGGTCTGCTTTGAGACCTCCAGTTCTCTGCAGCTCAAGCAGAATGCCAACAGCGTGTTTAATCCTATGCGGGGTTAAACACAGACTTGTAAAAACAAAACATGCATTTAAATGTTTCCCACAGTTTGTTCTGTGGGAAAACAACAACAGCAAAAAAAAAAAAAAAAAACATAAAATGCTTCAAAAAGGGTCATGAAACCCACATGTACATATGACAATAACTTTATTCTTGGCACCAATCATTTTACACTGTTATTCATGCATTGTGCAGAGCCTGTGTACATAAGGTTTATGCGTCATTAAAATCCTGCATTTGTCCATTTAATCCGCTAGTCATTTTGTGCCAAGCACCTTTTCTTCCTGTCTAACGCTTGATTGAAATCCTGGAAACAAGGCCCTGCCCCCTAAAGCTCATTCACTTGGGATATACAAATAAGTGTGTAAGCACCTCTCTATACTCACATACTGCATTTGAATACTAGCAAAGGTACACAGACTACAACTTAACCCCTTCAGTATCGACTCATATTTGGGGGGGGGGGAATCATTCTCATTTGCTAGGAAAGGTATCCCAACAAGGAAGAAATAAAAAAGGGGATTGTTACTGTATATATACACAGGTAGCCCTCAGTTTACGCCGGGGTTAGGCTCCAGAAGGAACGGTTGTAAATCGAAACCGTTGTAAATTGAAACCCAGTTTATAATGTAAGTCAATGGGAAGTGAGGGAGTTAGGTTCCAGGCCCCTCTCAAAATTGTCATAAGTAACACCTAATACATTATTTTTAAAGCTTTGAAATGAAGACTTTAAATGCTAAACAGCATTATAAACCTAATAAAATAATCACAACACAAAATATATAATTAAACTAAGTTAAAAGAACAAAAACATTTGCTAAACAGCATTATAAACCTAATAAAATAATCACACAACACAGACTTCACTTGCAAATACACTGCTTCTCAATAGCAGTCACATGACTGGAAAAAATGGTTGTTATTTGGAAATGGTGTAAATTGAACCGTTGTAAACCGAGGGCCACTTGTATACCCATTTATTATACAGCTAAATCCCAATGCATCATTATTCTCTGTTATCATAATAATTGGAACCAAACAGGATACACGTCAAAAACCTATTTTATGTTTTAAAAGGGACATGAACCCCCAAAAAATTATTTCATGATTCAAATTTATTTTACTTCTTTTTAAATCTATTATCAAATTTGCTTAATTCCCTTAGTAACCTTTGTTGAAGAAGCAACAATGCACTATTGGGAACTAGTTGAATATAATCGGGTGTGCCACTGACAAGAGGTATATATGCACAGCCATCAATTGGCAGCAAGCTCCAAGTATTGTTATGTTATTTGTACAGCAACAACAGATTCTGCAGCGCTATAAACATAAGTCTAATATACAAGGTAGCTTTTGTGGCAGACAAATAAATAAGGGGCCCTGTCAAGCACGGCGCTATTGCAAATCACCTTCAAGAGAGCTGATTTACAAGACAACTGGGGTTTAAGGGGGATGACAAAAGGAGGAGAGGAACGGAGGAAAGAAAAAGTTATTGTATATATCCCTGAATAGTGTAGTCTTTAAAGGGACATTATACACTCATTTTTTCTTTGCATAAATGTTTTATTGATGATCTATTTATATAGCCCATAAAGGTTTTTTTAAAAAATAAATGTATAGTTTTGCTTATTTTTAAATAACATTGCTCTGATTTTCAAACTCCTAACCAAGCCCCAAAGTTTTATGTGAATACCGTCAGCTACCTTCTCCAGCTTGCTCCTGTTTGTGTAAAGGGTCTTTTCATATGCAAAAGAAGGGGGAGGGGGGGAGTGTCTTATTTGCCACTTGCAGTGGGCTTTCCAGCCACATTTTCAACAGAGCCAAACTGACAGCTTCTAAGTAAGTTTTTAAACAGTTTTATACTGGATTTTTATATCAGTATCCGTGCATCTTATTCTTTATAGTAGTGTCTATTACATGCAGTTATATGAAAATTAGTGTATACTGTCTCTTTAAGGAGCATTGAAACTTTGAAAACTACGGAAGTCTTGTGGAGTTCACAAGTATGGCAATGTTGCTCGAGTCTACCTAGGTATGATTTTCAACAAAGAATACCAAAAGAACAAAGTAAATTGGAAAGGTGTTTAAAATTGGATGGTTTATCTGAATCATGCTAGAAAAAAAAAATTAAGTTTGCGTCCCTTTAAAACACTAAAAGTGGCAGCTGCTGCCAAGAGGACCCAGCAGATATTGCTCTGCACACCACGCAATCATTGGCCTTTGCTCTTCATCACATCTGATCTATTTAGACTTTAAATATTCAATATTGGATTATATTTCATGATTGATTAAAAGGGACAGTCTACACCAGAATTTTTATTGTTTTAAAAGATAGATAAAAGATAGATAATCCCTTTATTACCCATTTCCCAGTTTTTCATAACTAACACAGATATAATAATATACTTTTAACCTCTGTGATTATCTTGTATCTAAGCCTCTGCAAACTGCCCCTTTTTTCAGTTCTTTTGACAGACTTGCAGTCTAGCCAATCAGTGCCTGCTCCCAGATAACTTCACGTGCACGAGCACAGTGTTATCTATATGAACTATGTGAACTAACACCCTCTAGTGGTGAAAAACTGTTAAAATGTAATCTGAAAGAGGTGGGCTTCAAGGTCTAAGAAATTAGCATATGAACCTCCTAGGTTAAGCTTTCAACTAAGAATACCAAGAGAACAAAGCAAAATTGGTGATAAAAGTAAATTGGAAAATTGTTTAAAATTACATGCTCTATCTGAATCATGAAAGTTTATTTTGGCCTAGACTGTCCCTTTAAATTGCTTACCAAGGGCTTCTAAAATATTACTTCTATTTCATAATGTTTTAGGGGTATTCTATATCACGACTGGTAAATCTAAAGTCTGGGGGTCAAACATAGTATTTGACGTTCCATTTCTTCAAACTAAATAACGTACGTCTGTGATAGGGAAGAATTTATTAGATCTTATAAATGAAATATAACTCCACATATGATAGAGATACTGGAGACAGACAACTGGTAGACATCCAGCATGTGCGTCTGTTTGCATCTGAATACTAAAACAGGCACTACATCACATTGCCAGACGTATACTGACACGTGTCCATTGTGGCCCCTCAAGTAAAAAAGGTTACACGCTTAAAAATATATTAAACAGTGCTCCTTTAGTAAAAAAAAAAAAGGATTGTGTAAAAAAAACAGCAAACAACTTACTTGTTTTCATGCAAAATGTGCACTTTCAACTTTACATTCACTTTAAGCTCACCAGAGTAAGTGCTGAGGTCATGTATTGCTTTGATCTCATGAGATTTAACTTAAAGGGAAACTGAACCCAATTTTTTTTCTTTCATGATTCAGACAGAGCATGCCATTTTAAGAAACTTTCTAATTTACTCCCATTATCAATTTTTCTTCGTTTTCTTGTAATCTTTATTTGAAAAAGCAGGAATGTAAGCTTACGAGCCGGCCCATTTGTCGTTTAGCACCATGGAAAGCGCTTGCTGATTGGTGGATGCATCTGGAATTTTTGAGGTAAAAATATCTTCCTAGAGATGTTGAGGTGATATTTTCTAGTCAGCTTTTTACAGCTATGCTGCATTATTTTTACACGCTTAAACATTTGGGTATTACATCCCCTTTAAGTATATATTTTGCAATGATTCCTATTACGTATAATAGGAATCTGATTTGAGGGTTTTTTTCTTACAACAATGAAACAGGCTGTTTAACATACCTTTAATACTAAAACAGCTCATTTTACTCTAGAAGTTTTATAACATCAAGCTAATTAAGCCTTCCTGTAGAGACCCCAGCCTTATTGTAGGGCTGTGACTGGAGGTAATGGAAACTACTTAAGTGAAGATTTAAAAAAAAAGGGTAAAAATCGACATTAAACTGCACAGCTTTTCTTAAAAATACCGAACAAAACACAAATTCTTCCAAAGTGCTTACCTGGACATCCTCTCTACACAAGACCTATAGCATAATTACAAAGCAAATCACACAGTATTTGTGCAGTTTAACTGGTGAGTAACCTTTGAGAGAATGGATACCCCAACCCAGAGTGGACATACCAAAGGAAAGAGAACTCTTCTAGGGCAATTTCTGCTATAAAAGCTGAGTCCTTGGGCATCTGCTCTGATTACCAGGCAGTCATGCCACTCTACACTGGAGTAACTGCAAAATATCCACAATCTATGCAAGCCAGGTCACAGGTAAACTGGGGAGGCCTAGGCAAAGCATCTTTGATGAAATCCAGGCGGGGTATCTCCAAAATGAGGAGGAAAATGCCAGGGAATCTTACCTACAGTCCCTAGAGTCTCTGAGGAGAAGCTTAAACAACATGCATTTCCAGAGAGAGACGCTTGTTACTTGCAAACTAAGGCACAGTTTGGACTCTAGTGACTCAGACTCTGCACAGTGACCTTCCAGGGACTGGTGCATTACATTGTAGGATTGTGTCCTGAGGCACTCTAGGTATGATGTGACCATGAGTTAGTTACACTGCAGTCATCAGGCTGTTGGTTTAAAGGCACAGAATGTAATGCGCTGTAACCAGACAGTAACTGACCTTCATTATACCTGCCAATCTAAAACCCCTATATGCAAGGAGAGTATGGACTTTAGAAGCTGACTCTGAGGCAACCAGAGGAGGATCTTTCTCTATACAACTTGCCAAACAAATAGAGAGGGTAGAAGCTTCCCCACAATACTGAAATGGGTGTAAAGGGTCCCATAGTGTGGACTGTTGCTGTAGAATTAAGCCTGTTTTGCCACATGTACCATTTATTTGTATGAAGGAATAGTTGCCATTAGCAGAAGGTGAATCGATATGTAATATGTACATCTGCTACTTAGTGACTTGCTATGGTCCTGTTTCACTAGATGATGGTCCAAATGATTGTTTTTGTTGCTTTGCTAATGGGGCTGGGTACATAGCACTGCTTGAGATCCACGTAGAAGCTTTAAAGGGATACTAAACCCAAACATTTTTATTTCACGATTCAGATAGAGCATGCATTTTTAAGCAACTTTCTTATTTACTCCTATTATTAAATGTTCTTTGTTCTCTTGGTATCTTTATTTGAAAAAGCAGAAATGTAAGGTTAGTAGCTGGCCCATTTTTGGTTCAGAACCTGGGTTGCACTTGCTGAATGGTGGATACATTTTTTATCTTTTCAAATAAAGATAGTAAGAGAACTAAAAAATTGATAATGAGTAAATTAGAACGTTGCTTAAAATTTGGGCTTAGTATCCCTTTAATGATCAATTTTAAACCCCCTTCCAACCAAAACACACAAATAGCTTAAGATAAAATTATTTGACCCCCTTTTTCTTTGCTAGACAAATTTTCAATAAACAAACACAAAAATGCAGTTCCATGCAGAAGAGAAGGGGTTTTGCACTCACTGCTGTCTGTTGCTATATAAGTTTAGACGTTTTCCCCATTAATCTATTTTAAATAAACACACATGCAAATTAAAAAAAAAAAAGGATGAATAATACATATTGAAATTATTTATATTAAGTGTATGCCACCATTTAATGCTTCTTTGTTTTTCATTACAACAATGAAACTGACTTTCATCCAGCTAGAAAAAGTGTTTGACAGGTTCCATAACATATTGTTGGCTTCTAAATGGCAAGCAAATTTTTCATACCCGGTTTAAAAGCATATGGCCTGTAAAAAACAAATGTAATTAAAAAAGAGCCAATCTGTTTGTTGTAATACTGTATTTATACTAAAGAAGGGGTACGTTACTGTTCTCACAATACAATGATGCTATAAAAATAGATAAGAGTGCAGATCCCCCCTTCACCCCACATTATATATATATATATATATATATATATATATATATATATATATATATATATATATATAGATAGAACAGAATCAAATGGTAAAGCACTCTCAATTGTAATCCGGGGTGCACAGCAAAAGTACAAACAGTCCCAAAAAAGAAGCAGGCACTCTCCGTTTAAGTTTTCAAAAAAGATGATTTACTACGTGACGTTTCGGGGTTTCACCCCCGTCCTCAGACTTACTTACTTACTTGGTTGTAAGTCTGAGGACGGGGGTGAAACCCCGAAACGTCACGTAGTAAATCATCTTTTTAAAAACTTAAACGGGGAGTGCCTGCTTCTTTTTTGGGACTATATATATATATATATATATATATATATATATATATATATATATATATATATATATATACACACACACACACACACACATACATATATACATACACACACATATACACATAAATAATGCAAATCAAAGAGGAACTAATCTGTATATTAAATCAGCAATTTGTCCTATAAAGTCTTTTGAAACGCAGTAAAGAATATTAAAAAATATTTTTCAAAGCCTGTTACCCTCATACTGCAGAGGCACATTTACCACAATGTCCCTTAAAGCTCACATATGCCAATGACATCACAACAAACAGATGAGGAAAAAAAATAAACTGCAATTTCAGAACTGGGCATCACTGGTTACAATTAGTTAAATGTGACACAAAACATTGTGTCTTTTTGAGACCTGAGCCCAACATACTCTCAATATAAAACAGAATTCAAACAGAGCTAACTTAAAAATATAAATAGATCATAAAACTGAACACATTCTTGTTTTTGAGTATGTATATTTTAAAAACAGGCAATCTTATCACTGCACACTGAAATGCATTGCTTCTATGAATACATTTCTAATTATATAAATATTTCTAATAATGAACGTTTCCCCAGTATCTTTGAAACACAATGAAGGCTTCATTTTTTCTTTTACCATTGTTTTCCTATGTGTGATTGAATAAAAGTCACTGATGCAAATCTCTGCAGTACGAAGTACCATCACAACTTATAAGTGCAAATGACATAAGTGTAATCTTGACAAAATTGGGCTGTGTATTGTATAGTGAAATGTAAACTAAGTACCCCACAATGACAAAAAAAAGCCTTTGATGCCAGCTTATGCTATTTTACATGAACACACTAATTTATAATATAGAACTGCATATTTATTGGTTCCAATATGTAATCCATATTTTAATTTACAAATTATAGTTTCGTAAATAACTTTTGAAACTTATTTGGAAAAAAAAAACCTCTTTAAAAGCTATAGAGTTGTTAAACTCATCCTGTGTCTGCAGCAGACGAAACTATTAGACTTTCTCTCCTTGCTATAAATATCCTGCATTCCTACAGTGCAGTCAGAACAGGCCTGCAGAGTCCCATGACAAGTCTGTCCCACTAGAGCGGTCACTGATTTAGGACAGTGACCCCAGATTAGGCAGGACCATCCACCCCCTCCCTTGGTACCTGACGGCCCCCTCTTGAGTCGGATCTCCTCCTCCACAAGCCGGGTCCTTACACTCATCTTGTATCTTAAACCCTGCAGAACTGAACCGAGGGCTGAAGGTGAAATGCAGCCCAGGCACTTTCAGTTTCAGCCCCACGTGGGTTAGGAGGCTCCAGTTGTACGCACAGCATCATGGGAATTGTAGTATCTGCTATTTTCTCTTTCATCGGCACTGGACCTATACAGGCAGAGATTGTGTCTCACTCTGCTAGTGTAGGATTATAATTCACGGAGTAGGTGTTTTGGGAATGAGGAATGATTTCGTCATAAATAAAATGTAGAAAAATTAGATTAACACAATATTATAATTTGTGATGTGCAAAACACTTACATAAATACATTTTCTAGATACACCCATCTATAGACCTTACTTTTCTTGATCCATATTTTATATATAAGGAGATGGGGAAGTAAGAAAGTTTGACAACCTAGAACTGATTTCCAGGATAGCAACATTTTTATTGCAATACATAGAATCCCTGTATTGATGGCAACATTGTTTAGCCAGCATTAAAGGGACAGGAAATCCAAAATCTTTCATGATTTAGTTTTAAAAAACTTTCTTATATACTGCTATTATAATTTTTTGTTCTTTTTGTATCTTTTGTTGAAAAGCGTGCATGTGTCTGGCGCACTATATGGCAACAGCTTTGTAAAAATGTTATCCATTTGCAAGAGCACTAGATGGCAAAACTATTTCCTGCCATGTAGTGGTCAGACACCTATCTAGGTATCTCTTCAACAAAGAATACAATGAGAACAAAGCAAATTTGATAATAGAAGTAAAATTAAAAACATTTTAAAACTTGCATGCTCTGTCTGAATCACAAAAGTACATCTTTGGGTTTCGTGTCCCTTTAAAACTGAAGAAAGACAATAATTGTTAACTAGAAAGTGCATGGCCTGTGTTTGTGAGGGTGATATAGGTTATATAAATAAGTAATAGGCAAGTGTATTCGGCTATTCCGGTCCGATCCAAATACCAAATATGGGGGCCGCAAACGGCTTTCGTCAATTTTCTGAGCTGGATTTATTCTTGTGAAAGTGCACACACTAAGATGCAAATCTAGGTCTTAGTGAGTTGCTGTTTCACAAGAATAAATTCGGCTTTGAAAATAGCCTAACGTCACGAGCTGTCGCCATTCTCCACATTCTGAGGTGTCCAAACCTCTGACTGCACATATCTAGTCAGAATATTATAACTTTCTGCTGTTTTCATACTTGTTGGCTAACAGTTTTGCGCTAGCCATGTTTCAACAGCTAAGGGACTTTGAAGTCTATGGGAGATGTTAAAGGTTAACTAAACCTATTTATTTTTATTTTTTTTATGATTTAGATAGAGCAGGCAATTTTAAGCAACTTTCTAATTTACACCTATTATCAATTTTTCTTTGTTCTCTTGGTGTCTTTATTTGAAAAAAACAGGAATGTAAGCTTACGAGATGGCCCATCTTTGGTTCAGAATCTGGGTAGCACTTGCTAATTGGTGGCTAAATGCAGCCAACAATCACTAAGCGCTATCCATGGTGCTGAACCAAAAATGTGCCGGCTCGTAAGCTTACATTCTTGTTTTTTCAAATAAAGATACCAAGAGAACGAAGAAAAATTGATAATAGGAGTAAATTAGAAAGTTGCTTAAAATTGCATGCTCTATCTGAAGCATGAAAGAATAAATGTAGGTTCATTATTGCTTTAAATGTTAATTTCCTTCAGTTCAAATAATAAAAAAAAAAAATTGGCTTGCAGAATGCTGATGTTAATCTGCACAGAATCTGATCCATCTGAACTGGGTGTAAAGGAGCAGAACGCAAATAAAAAAAAACTAATACAAAATGTTAATCACAAAATTGTGTGGATAATGAATGATTATTCAATATATAAAAGGAACTTTAAAAAGTTGCTGCCACTCAGGGAACTTGAAGTGTCCAGTATTTCTGTATAGATTTTAATGGGTAGTCCACAGAAATACTGGACAGTCCAGTTGAATACTGGGCACCTGTCATTCCTACCCACTTCACACTGGAAGTTATCGGCTTTGGATCTGGAGCAACTGTTACTTTGCATTTCTTTGCATGCCTATTGTGGTTGAGTCAATCACAGATGAAGGCTGTGCATGCAAAATTAGGCCTAGATTTAGAGTTCGGCGGTAGCCGTCAAAACCAGCGTTAGAGGCTCCTAACGCTGGTTTTGGGCGCCCGCTGGTATTTGGAGTCAGTGATTAAAGGGTCTAACGCTCACTTTACAGCCGCGACTTTTCCATACCGCAGATCCCCCTACGCCATTTGCGTAGCCTATCTTTTCAATGGGATCTTCCTAACGCCGGTATTTAGAGTCGTTTCTGCAGTGAGCGTTAGAGCTCTAACGACAAGATTCCAGCCGCCTGAAAATAGCAGGAGTTAAGAGCTTTCTGGCTAACGCCGGTTTATAAAGCTCTTAACTACTGTACCCTAAAGTACACTAACACCCATAAACTACCTATGTACCCCTAAACCGAGGTCCCCCCACATCGCCGCCACTCGATTAAAAATTTTAACCCCTAATCTGCCGACCGCCACCTACGTTATACTTATGTACCCCTAATCTGCTGCCCCTAACACCGCCGACCCCTGTATTATATCTATTAACCCCTAACTTGCCCCCCACAACGTCGCCGCAAACTACTTAAAATAATTAACCCCTAATCTTCCGACCGCAAATCGCCGCCACCTACGTTATCCCTATGTACCCCTAATCTGCTACCCCTAACATCGCCGACCCCTATGTTATATTTATTAACCCCTAATCTGCCCCCCACAACGTCGCCGACACCTACCTACACTTATTAACCCCTAATCTGCCGAGCGGACCTGAGCGCTACTATAATAAAGTTATTAACCCCTAATCCGCCTCACTAACCCTATCATAAATAGTATTAACCCCTAATCTGCCCTCCCTAACATCGCCGACACCTACCTTCAATTATTAACCCCTAATCTGCCGACCGGAGCTCACCGCTATTCTAATAAATGTATTAACCCCTAAAGCTAAGTCTAACCCTAACACTAACACCCCCCTAAGTTAAATATAATTTTTATCTAACGAAATAAATTAACTCTTATTAAATAAATAATTCCTATTTAAAGCTAAATACTTACCTGTAAAATAAATCCTAATATAGCTACAATATAATTTATAATTATATTATAGCTATTTTAGGATTAATATTTATTTTACAGGCAACTTTGTAATTATTTTAACCAGGTACAATAGCTATTAAATAGTTAAGAACTATTTAATAGTTACCTAGTTAAAATAATAACAAATTTACCTGTAAAATAAATCCTAACCTAAGATATAATTAAACCTAACACTACCCTATCAATAAAATAATTAAATAAACTACCTACAATTACCTACAATTAACCTAACACTACACTATCAATAAATTAATTAAACACAATTGCTACAAATAAATAAAATTAAATAAACTATCTAAAGTACAAAAAATAAAAAAGAACTAAGTTACAGAAAATAATAAAATATTTACAAAGATAAGAAAAATATTACAACAATTTTAAACTAATTACACCTACTCTAAGCCCCCTAATAAAATAACAAAGCCCCCCAAAATAAAAAATTCCCTACCCTATTCTAAAATACAAATATTACAAGCTCTTTTACCTTACCAGCCCTGAACAGGGCCCTTTGCGGGGCATGCCCCAAGAATTTCAGCTCTTTTGCCTGTAAAAAAAAACATACAATACCCCCCCCCAACATTACAACCCACCACCCACATACCCCTAATCTAACCCAAACCCCCCTTAAATAAACCTAACACTACCCCCCTGATGATCTTCCTACCTTGTCTTCACCATGCCAGGTTCACCGATCCGTCCTGGCTCCAAGATCTTCAACCAACCCAAGCGGGGGCTAGACATCCACTGAAGAAGTCCAGAAGAGGGTCCAAAGTCTTCCTCCTATCCGGCAAGAAGAGGACATCCGGACCGGCAAACATCTTCTCCAAGCGGCATCTTCTATCTTCTTCCATCCGATGACGACCGGCTCCATCTTGAAGACCTCCAGCGCGGATCCATCCTCTTCTTCCGACGACTAGACGACGAATGACGGTTCCTTTAAGGGACGTCATCCAAGATGGCGTCCCTCGAATTCCGATTGGCTGATAGGATTCTATCAGCCAATCGGAATTAAGGTAGGAATTTTCTGATTGGCTGATGGAATCAGCCAATCAGAATATAGTTCAATCCGATTGGCTGATCCAATCAGCCAATCAGATTGAGCTCGCATTCTATTGGCTGTTCCGATCAGCCAATAGAATGCGAGCTCAATCTGATTGGCTGATTGGATCAGCCAATCGGATTGAACTTGATTCTGATTGGCTGATTCCATCAGCCAATCAGAAAATTCCTACCTTAATTCCGATTGGCTGATAGAATCCTATCAGCCAATCGGAATTCGAGGGACGCCATCTTGGATGACGTCCCTTAAAGGAACCGTCATTCGTCGTCTAGTCGTCGGAAGAAGAGGATGGATCCGCGCTGGAGGTCTTCAAGATGGAGCCGGTCGTCATCGGATGGAAGAAGATAGAAGATGCCGCTTGGAGAAGATGTTTGCCGGTCCGGATGTCCTCTTCTTGCCGGATAGGAGGAAGACTTTGGACCCTCTTCTGGACTTCTTCAGTGGATGTCTAGCCCCCGCTTGGGTTGGATGAAGATCTTGGAGCCAGGACGGATCGGTGAACCTGGCATGGTGAAGACAAGGTAGGAAGATCATCAGGGGGGTAGTGTTAGGTTTATTTAAGGGGGGTTTGGGTTAGATTAGGGGTATGTGGGTGGTGGGTTGTAATGTTGGGGGGGGGGGTATTGTATGTTTTTTTTTACAGGCAAAAGAGCTGAAATTCTTGGGGCATGCCCCGCAAAGGGCCCTGTTCAGGGCTGGTAAGGTAAAAGAGCTTGTAATATTTGTATTTTAGAATAGGGTAGTGAATTTTTTATTTTGGGGGGCTTTGTTATTTTATTAGGGGGCTTAGAGTAGGTGTAATTAGTTTAAAATTGTTGTAATATTTTTCTTATGTTTGTAAATATTTTATTATTTTCTGTAACTTAGTTCTTTTTTATTTTTTGTACTTTAGATAGTTTATTTAATTTTATTTATTTGTAGCAATTGTGTTTAATTAATTTATTGATAGTGTAGTGTTAGGTTAATTGTAGGTAATTGTAGGTAGTTTATTTAATTATTTTATTGATAGGGTAGTGTTAGGTTTAATTATATCTTAGGTTAGGATTTATTTTACAGGTAAATTTGTTATTATTTTAACTAGGTAACTATTAAATAGTTCTTAACTATTTAATAGCTATTGTACCTGGTTAAAATAATTACAAAGTTGCCTGTAAAATAAATATTAATCCTAAAATAGCTATAATATAATTATAATTTATATTGTAGCTATATTAGGATTTATTTTACAGGTAAGTATTTAGCTTTAAATAGGAATCATTTATTTAATAAGAGTTAATTTATTTCGTTAGATAAAAATTATATTTAACTTAGGGGGGTGTTAGTGTTAGGGTTAGACTTAGCTTTAGGGGTTAATACATTTATTAGAATAGCGGTGAGCTCCGGTCGGCAGATTAGGGGTTAATAATTGAAGGTAGGTGTCGGCGATGTTAGGGAGGGCAGATTAGGGGTTAATACTATTTATGATAGGGTTAGTGAGGCGGATTAGGGGTTAATAACTTTATTATAGTAGCGCTCAGGTCCGCTCGGCAGATTAGGGGTTAATAAGTGTAGGCAGGTGTCGGCGACGTTGTGGGGGGCAGATTAGGGGTTAATAAATATAACATAGGGGTCGGCGATGTTAGGGCAGCAGATTAGGGGTACATAGGGATAACGTAGGTGGCGGCGGTTTACGGAGCGGCAGATTAGGGGTTAAAAGTGTAATGCAGGGGTCAGCGATAGCGGGGGCGGCAGATTAGGAGTTAATAAGTGTAAGGTTAGGGGTGTTTAGACTCGGGGTACATGTTAGGGTGTTAGGTGCAGACGTAGGAAGTGTTTCCCCATAGGAAACAATGGGGCTGCGTTAGGAGCTGAACGCTGCTTTTTTGCAGGTGTTAGGTTTTTTTTCAGCTCAAACAGCCCCATTGTTTCCTATGGGAGAATCGTGCACGAGCACGTTTTTGATGCCGGCCGCGTCCGTAAGCAACTCTGGTATCGAGAGTTGCATTTGCGGTAAAAATGCTCTACGCTCCTTTTTTGGAGCCTAACGCAGCATTTGTTTGAACTCTCGATACCAGAGTTAAATTTATGGTGCGGCCAGAAAAAAACCCGCGGAGCGTTAACAGCCCTTTTACCGCCGAACTCTAAATCTAGGCCTTAGTCTTTTATACCATCAGGTGTTACTTTTTATGCAGTCTGTTTTCGAGATGTTAAAGGGACAGTATACTATAAAATTGTTTTTCCCTTAATGTGGAAAATTAACATTTTATTACCTTCTATAACCCACTGGGAATGTAATTTCTTCTACTGACTGTGTTAACACAGCTTGGCCTTGAGGCCAAACACTTTCAACATGGGTGGGGATACCACAGGCTAAATAAACTATTTCAAATGCCAATATAAGGGTAATGGAAATACAATTTAATACACTCCAGCAGGTAAAGTGGATCATTGGGATCAAATGAAAGGGGAGAACATTTTTTAGTAAACTGTCCCTTTAAAGGGATATGAAACCATTTTTTCTTTCTTTCATTATTCAGATAGAGCATGCAATTTTAAGCAACTTTCTAATTTACTTCTATCATATTTGCTTCATTCCCTTGGTATCTTTATCTGAAAAAGCAGGAATGTGGCCACCAATCAGCAAGCGCTATCCAGGGTGCTGAACAAAAAATGGTCCGGCTCCTAAGCTTACATTACTGCTTTTTCAAATAAAGATACCAAGAGAATGAAGAAAAATTCATAATAGGAGTAAATTAGAAATTTGCTTAAAATTGCATACTCTGAATCATGAAAGAAAAAAAAATTGGGTTTCAAATCCCTTTAAGAGTTGTTTAATGTTGAAATTAAAATGAGGTGAATACACCTGGTTAATATTTCATGTGCTTTTAAGATTGAATCACAAATTATAAAAACACCAGCCAACTAGCTTAGCATTTTATGGTTCTATTTTAATGTTCACTATGTAAACTTGGCCAAAGTTGTCAGGGGTCAAACTAACTGAATAAATTGAATGTCTGTTTAAAACAAACAGTGTAAAAGCCGAAATGGAATAGAACAGGTTGGGAATGGGCATATTATTAATCAAGTTATTTAAAAAAAAACAGTAGAAAGCTTGAAAGATCATTTAGAACAATATGTTAGAGTTCCAAAACTTAAAATAATACTTTTTATTAACCCCTTCATAGCCCAGATAAATATAAAATAACACAGAGCAGCCCAGAATGCCCACTTCACGCCAATAAAATCCACCAGTTGAGCCATTCACCTTCCACAGAATCCAAATTTAAGTGTCTATTCTGGTCAAAAAAGCATTTTGAACAAAAAAGGCCGGGAACACCAACTTACCAAGTAGCCCCACAAACCAAATTCACCTGTTCTAAAACTCTAGCTGAGAAAGAAACAATGAGCCACACATCATTCATAGAATCCACATCCAAGTGTCTGTTCCTATCAAAAAAGTAATTATGTGCAAATAAAGTCCGGAATGTCCACTTCCCAAGTAGCCACATTAACCAAATTCACCCATTCAACAAGATCCATATTTAAGTCCATTCTGGTCAAAAAGTATTTTTCTCAAAAAAGGTCCAGAATACCAACTTCCCAAGTGCCTACACCAACAAAAGTTAATCAGTACCACAAAGCTAGATGGGAAAGAGACAATGAGCTATGCAACTGCCACAAAATCCACATGCAAGTCCGTTTTGGTCAAAAAAGTGTTTTGCGCAAAAAAGGTCCAGGATGCCCTCTTCCTAAGTAGCCAAACCAATCACTTTCACCTGTTCCACAACAGTATGTGGGAGAAAGATTAAGCCATGTACGTACCTCTGACTGAGTGGCTGTTTCAGTCAAAAAAAGTGTTTTGCAGAAATAAAGGCCTGGAACACTTCTTCCCAATTTGCCAAACCAACTGTACCTTTCCATTTTTTTTTTCATTTTTTTGGAAAATGCTTTTTTGACTGGAACGGTCAGTTGGATGTGGATTCTGTGGCATTTGGGTGCTTCATTGACTTTCTATCACCTAGCCTTCTAGAACTGGTGAGTTTTATAGGTGTGACTACTTGGTAAGTGGGAGGTTCAGGCTGTTTCAGAGCATTCCATATTCATCTGGGCTATAAAGGGTTTAATAAAATATATAATTTTAAGTTATTCAATTCTAGCAATACTGTTTTGAAGGTTTTTTCATACTTGTAAATATAATGTTTAAAGTATAATTTATTTATTTTTTTATCTAATTTGCCTAATTATATGGTTATTCGAGTTCTGTTTTGGATTTTATACCATACCATTTGAAAAGGAAATAGGCCAGACTGCTATCTCTGTTCTTGAAAAATAATGTCAATGTAAACATTTCAAGACAACAGAATACCTAAGTAATAGTATTAAAGGGATACTAAACCCCATTTTTTTGTTTAATAATTCAGATGGAGCATGCAATTTTAAGCAACCTTCTAATTTACTCCTATTATCATTTTTTCTTCATTCTCATGCTATCCTTATTTAACAAAGCAGGAATATTAAGCTTATGAGCTGCCCCATTTTAGGTTCAGGATCCTGAATAGCACTTGCTTATTGGTGGCTGACATTTAGCCACTAATAAGTAAGCGTAACCCAGGTTCTGAACCAAATATGGGCCAGCTCCTAAGCTTTAGATTCCTGCTTCTTAAATAAAGATAGCAAGAGAATGAAGAAAAATTGATAATAGGAGTAAATTAGAAAGTTGCTTAAAATTGCATGCTCTATCTGAATCATTAAAGAAAAAAATTGGGGTTTAGTATCCCTTTAACTAATTTTATAAACACATTCATCAGCTTTTCATATATTTATATGGACAGTAAAGTCAGAGTTAAACTTTCATGATTTTACTTCTATTATCTAATTTGATTCATTCTCTTGGTATCCTTTGTTGAAAATTATACCTAGGTATGCTCAGCAGTGTTAATTTTGACGGCAAATTTCAATTTAGTCTTAGATTTAGTCTTTTGACTAAAATGCCATTTGAGTTTTAGTCGTATTTTAGTCATCTGAATTGTTTTAGTTTTAGTCTAGTTTTAGTCGACTGAATTTCCAGTAGATTTTAGTCGACTAAATCCCAGTAGATTTTAGTCAACTAAAATCTAAGGGGTTTAGTTAAAGTGTAATGCGTTATTTAAGCATTTCTCTATCATTTGCAAACTGATTACATACTCCAGGAGTAAACATAACACCTGTTAATATTTATGGTATTAAGGTTTAAACATGCAATATAGACACGGATTTAGCCGTTGTGATATGTAACATCTTTATTAAACTTACAATTAAATAAAACCAAGTTTCATAAACAAACAGAAGTGCAACTTTAAAATATAAAAAAAACAAAACTGTAAACTGTATTGGCTAAATTGAACATATTACCCAATATAAAACCTTTAACAGTTCTCTGTTAATAATTAAAACAAGTATCAAGTAACTCAACACAACAAAAAGTTTCTGCAGATAGCACAGGCACAGCATAACTTAAACCCATACTTGTGGGTTATGCTTATTTCTATAGGAAGAATCAATTGATTGTTCACAGATTCGAAAAAGTTTTGGCAATGATATTAGCACTGCTCTAGAACTTCCAAACTCATTATATACTCCTGGAGTAAAGGTTTATTAACCTGTTTTTATTTATGGTATTAAGGTTTGAACATGCAATACAAATTTAACAGATTTAACTGTTGTGGTATATAACATGTCTATTTATCTTAAAATTTAATAAAATTAAGTTTTGTAAATTTTACAAAAGAGCAGTAATTGCATATGGATTGATTATAACACATTGCATAAAATGTTTTTGTCAGCAAATTTTAATTTAGTTTTAGTCATAGTCTTTTGACTAAAATGTCATTTTGATTTAGTTTTAGTCATAGTCTTTTGACTAAAATGCCATTTTAGTTTTAGTCATATTTTAGTCATCAGAATTTCTTTAGTTTTATAGTCATTTTAGTCTAGTTTTAGTCGACGAAATTAACACTGATGCTCAGGACTAGCAGTGCACTATTGAGAACTAGCTGCTGATTCATGGCTGCACATATTTGCCTCTTGTCATTGGCTCAACCAATGTGTTCGGCGTGCTCCCAGTAATGCATTGCTGCTCCTTCAACAAAGTATACCAAAAGAATGAAGCAAATTTGATAATAGAAGTAAACTGGAAAGTTGTTTAAAAATGTATGTTCTATCTGAATCATAAAAGAAAATTGGGCTACATATACCATACAGTAAAGTTGTATTACATTCTTTTTTAAAGCACAGTTGGCACTGCTTCATGACGGAAGACAGTTGTATAAACAGCTAGCCCATATCATTACCTAAAGAATGTATATTGTTTTTACAGTAACTGATCTTTAAAAAAAAATAAAAAAAATCTGCCTGCATATGAACAATAAAGTCCCCTTTAGCTTGTTAGTGCACATCATGCATAGTCCTCAGTGCTACCATAAGAATGTTACCAATAAAAATGCTTCTGCCCACATACCCCTCAAGTAATGCCACAATAAAAGCGTAAGAACTAGATTACGAGTGGAGCATTACTCGACCTTGTATTTTTGCGCTCGTCGGTTACCGCACTTATTACAAATTCAAAGTAAAAAGTATTCACTAGCGCACTAACCCAGCGCGTGCAAAAATCCGAAGTCATAATATCGCAACGGCTTTAATGTATCCCCCCATAGACTTCAATGAAGCGCTATAAGCAAAAAAGAAAAAAACTAACGCCCAACAAATCGTGCAAACCCAATCAGGTTTTCTCAAGTCGCTAACCTGACATGAAATATTAATATTTCACATTCCAATGTTCATCACATAGAAGAATATGTTCTATTTATTCATAAATAAATATTTATATATCTATTTAAAAATACTTAGAACTTGTTCCCTTAGGTGAATGGAAAATATTTACAGTAAGTACTCAGTTAAACACTTTATTTAAAATGAATATTGCATAAATATGCTTTTTCATGTTTTCAGTTACATGACTGCAGATAGCTGCAATGCACTTATATATGTCTTTATATGTATACATATGTATTTATGTGTTTATATGTGTATATATGTCTGTAAATACATAAACACATACTGTATGTACACACATATAAATAAAATGTTTAATAAAATAAATATACCTATCTTTCAATCCATCTATCCCTATCCCTCTGTCCCTATCCCTCTATCTCTCTGTCCCTATTTCTCTGTCCCTATCCCTTTATCTCTGCCCCTCTCCCTCTGTCCCTCTATCCCTGTCCCTATCCTTCTGTCCCTATCTCTGTCCCTCTGTCCCTATCCCTCTGTCCCTACCCCTCTGTCCCTATCCCTCTGTCCCTACCCCTCTGTCCCTACCCCTCTGTCCCTACCCTCTGTCCCCATCCCTCTTCCTCTATCCCTCTGTCCCTATTCCTCTTTCCCTATCCCTCTACCCCTGTCCCTCTGTTCCTATCCCTATCCCTCTATCCCTGTCCCTCTGTCCCTATCCCTCTGTCCCTATCCCTATGTCAATATCCCTTACCTATTCCTCTGTCTCTGTCCCTCTATCCCTATCCCTCTGTCCCTGTCCCTCTACCCCTATCCTTCTATCCCTATCCTTCTGTCCCTGTCAACCGACATTTGAGCCCCAGCACTCAACAATAGGTTCCAAGTCACTCAGACACAACCCCACGCTGTGTACGCTACCATACAATCACATATGTTATGTGGATATAATACAACACTCTCGTAAGAAATATAAGCATGATAGAATAATAATAAAAGCGGACTTACACGAGATGCAGCTTCTGTCAGTTACGCCGCTCCCTTCTTCACCGCCGCTGTTCCCAGAGTGTTGCACGGGTACTTCCGGTTTAAAGTCCAGGTTAGCGTTTACCGAGTATTCAACAACTTGCTGTTAGAGAGCCCTTTGGACTGGTCATATAGATAACTTGTAGAAAAAAAGAAGAATGTCCAGACCGGCTCCTCCTTCACCAATATCGCTCTTTATTGAAAAAACCAAAGAGATAAAATACAGCACACAACATATCGACTATGTCGAAGCGCCTACAGGCAAAGATAAAAATACAGATAATGACAGGTACCCCCTCACATCTGACGCGTTTCGGTGGTTACCGTAGTCATAGATATTGTGTGTGGTGCCTGTCTAGCTTTTTATTTGCTACTCTTACTCTGATTGTCCAGTTACTACACACCCATGTAAATCCTATTGGCTATTTCCTACATTGCCATTGGCTCTTAGTGTGGGCTTTGTCCATCACATGTCCTCTCCACCGCCAGCTCATAGGCTTGTTTTCTATTTACTTTGCTATGTACCCGCCGGGTTTATTTATTGTTTTCCTTCAATTCACTTATACTGTTTTACTATAACCGACGTGTTCTATATCTTCCTGTTCTTATACGAACTCATGTAAGATGTTTCGCCTGCACAAAAGTTATTATTTGTTTATGCCAATATTTAGCTACTTCACCTGCAATCTGCTCATAAAGAAATTAACTCAGAGGTTAACTGAACCTTGACAGTGTGCTTAACAACATATTGCATTATATTATATTACATTTCTCAAAACTATACATATTCAAGGATTATTTCTTAGAATTGCCTCACCAATGTGTTCCCTATTTTTATTCACTATCACTACATTTAAAGTCTATTGATCACTATGACTGAAATAAAATTATTTAATTTATCTTTCATTAGAGATTTGACTACGGTTTACATAAGATAGCGATTTTCTATTTATATATTTATCACTCAGCCTGTGTTATTGCCAGAAGGTAATTTCATTATGCCAGTTATAATGTGGCATAAATGTAGGTGGAATTTGATCTTCAAGTTTAATAAGATTATAAAATTTATGTTCTCTATTACAATCTTGAATCTCCTCTCTTTCTCTATATTCTTTAAATATATAGGTCTACTAGTTAGCTGGAAGATATACTTGTATGACTAAATGTTCCCTTCTCAAATATGTGCATGTTATTCTATATACATCTAATTGATACTATACATATGTACTAGTATGAACTAATATGATGATATTGAAATAATAGTTATTTTAACCATTATCTTAAAGGATTTCTCTTTGTGGATTTGAGATATAACTAAACTAGTATGTCGCCTCTGTTATGAATCTCTATCCTATGGTTTTTTGTTTTTTTTTAAATATTTTTATTTATTTTTCCCAGTGGTTAATAAGATCCCATTTGGAGTTAAATCCTGCTGGTACTCTAGTACCTAGTTTAAATATCCAATACGCTTCTCTTTTTTAGAGAAGCTTCTCTCTGTTCCCTCCTCTTCTGTCCCTGTCCCTCTTGTCTCTATCCCTATGTCCCTCTCCCTTTCCTATCCCTTTGTCCCTATCGCTCTGTCCCTATCCCTGTCTCTATCCTTCTGTCTATTTTCCTCTGTCCCTATCCCTCTGTCCGTATCCCTCTATTCCTGTCCCTATTCCCATATGTCCCTATCCCTCCGTCCCTGTCCCTCTGTCCCTGTCCCTCGCTCCCTGATCCCCCTTCAAACAGCTCTCTAACCCCCCCTCTAACTATTGCCACCATCTTAGGTACTGGCAGCTGTCTGCCAGTACCTATAACCCCCTTTATTTTTCATAACAATTTTCTGTAGTGCAGTGGTCCCACCACCTCCCCCCTCCCGTGATCACCATTTAGTCATCCCCCGCACCCCCAAACTCCTTTTCTGTAGTGTAGCTGCCCCATCCCTCTCTGTTCATTGAATTTTTGTAGCATAGGGCCCTCCCACTCCTACCCCCTCCGCTGCTGAGCCACCCACCCGCCTCCTGCCCACACCTCCCGCCGGCACCAGCAGAAGATCGTTACACAGTGTCACCGCCATCTACCCTCATATGGAGGCAGAGCACTGATCACGCTCCGGCTCCATATGCGGCAGATGCCTGAAGCTTCAGGAGCTCCAGCTCTCGGCTATAACATAACAGCTGAGAGTGCTGGAGCTTCCTGAAGGTGTCTCACGCTGCAGGGAGTTGGCTGCGTGTGCAACCTACGACAGCGACGAACGCATTACAAACGCGATTATAGTATAGATATGTATATGTGTATGTATGTATCTCTTTTACAGCTTTTTTTTTTTCTAACACCTGACAGCTCTTATATCTTTGAGCTCTTATAACTTTTTATAGCAATTTTATTTTAAAATAATTTTTATTAGATGGTGTTATTATGAGTGTAATTGTACTTTTAAATGTAACTTTAATGTGTTTTGTGCAACTTTTTAGTTGAGCGTAACAGTTAACCAGAGCACTAACGTTAAATTTAATTGCGCTCGAGCGAACATGTTTACTTTAATAGGCGCGCTACTTCCAACGTGCAAAAACACCCGCAATTAACCCCTTTTTTGCTCACCCACAACAGTTAGCGCGCCACTAGTAATATAGCCCTAAGTTGGCTTGCACAAGAGCCAAGAATTAAATGGATCCCACAACACTTAAATCATCCATACTAAATTTTAGAGATATTTTCAGCAAGATGTTTTTTATTGATTGATAAACAAGTTTGAAACTATTTTGGTAACCATATGAATCCATCATTTTGCCGGGGAATCTAGATTTAGGAGCTCAGTCCAGCAGTTGCACTTTACTTCCTGCATGCGTTTGCATTATAATAGCAATATAACTGCTGTGATCAATGCAACAAAGAGTTTCCAGCCACTATGTTGAGGCAGGTATATTAATGAAAACAAATTTCTGAATCCGAAGTCAGAAGCAGAAATCTGGGGTATGTGAGTGCATGAATGTCATGGCTGACAGTCATAAGTAAGGGTTAGGGATTAGGTAAGGGTTAATAAGAGTTTGTACCCTAGTGGCCAGTAATCAAACAAGTTGTCAGATTTGTGTGTAAAAAAAGTAAAGCAGATGCTCATGTATTAAGAAAAAAAAAAAAGTTTAATTGTCGACCAATAGAGCAGTGGGGACCTGCTTATCAACCTGTGACTAATCAGTCCTTAAAGGGACATGAAACCCACATTTTTTCTTTCATGATTTAGTGAGAGCAAGCAATTTTAAACAACTTTCTAATTTACTTCTATTATCTAATTTGCTTTATTCTCTTGATATTCTTTGCTGAGTAGCATATCTAGATATGCTCAATAGCTGCCGATTGGTAGAAGCACATAGATGCCTCGTGTGATTGGCTAACCCATTTGCATTTCTATTTCTTCAACAAAGATTATCTAAAGAATGACGCAAATTAGATAATAGAAGTAACTTGGAAAGTTATTTAAAATTGTATTCTCTACCTGAATCATGAAAGACATTTTTGGGGTTTAGTGTCCCTTTAAGGGCCAATCATACACAGATATACTCTTCCTGGTAGCTTTAACCTGTATATTGTTTGCTTGAAAATAATTTGAACATATTTAAGTAGTGCTTTTTCATATGCATGATAGAACTTTTTAGAGTGTGGAATGGTATTAAAGAACAATGATAGAAAAACCTTCCTAAATGACTTATTTTACTTACATTTTCTTTAAGAAAATAGTTTCTATAGTAGTAGGTCAGATAGTGGTAAGATGCCAATGGTGTTCGGACAAAAGATCACAGGAGGGCAAGAAAGCAGATTTTTGTAGAAACTGTATCTGGCACAGGAACTGGTGTAGACCAGATTCACAGTGATACTGGAACTCATCTTTGAAGGGCAGCAGACCCACAACTGGCTAGAAGGCTTACCCACATCTGGGTTATGCAGAACCATCACTGGTGTACTGGACCAATACTGAAATAAGTGTAGGCAGGATCTTAAGATGGAAGCCTGTGGCAGGATCTCAGGCTGGTGGCCTGTGGCAGGATATCAGGCTGCAGGCCTGTGGTGCAATTTACGTATGGGAGTCTGTGGCAGGAAAATGGGCTGCAGGTCTGTGGCAAGAACACGGGCTAGAGGTCTGTGGCAAGAACACGGGCTAGAGGTCTGTGGCAGTAACACAGTCTAGAAGTCTGGCAGCAACATGGGCTGGAGGTCTGTGGCAGGAACAAAGGCTGAAGGTCTGTGGCAGGAACAAAGGCTGGAGGTCTGTGGCAGGAACAAAGGCTGGAGGTCTGTGGCAGGAACAAAGACTGGAGGTTTGTGGCAGAAACACAGGCTGAAGTTCTGTTGCAGAAACAAAGTTTGGAGGTTTTGTGGCAGGAAAAAAGGCTGGAGGTATGAGGCAGGAACACAGGCTGGAGTTCTGTTGCAGGAACAAAGTTTGGAGGTTTGTGGCAGGAACAAAGGCTGGAAGTCTGTGGCAGGAACAAAGGCTGGATTAACTAAAGAACTCTACATTTTTAAACACCCGCAAAGAGGTGTAATGTCCCGATTGGAGGATGCAAACACTGAAGCTCCCGAGCAGAACACGACTTCTCAGCGAATCAGAAGTGTCAGTCATAAAGTGGCGGACAGGGTCAGACAGGGAATAAAAAGCAGAAATAAAAAGAGAGAAGCGCTCAACCTGGGAATGAACAATAGCATAATAGCTTCTTCTATGGCTAGTTACCAGCCTCTTTTTGCTCAACATGTGCCTTTGACAGAGAAGAATTTTCCTGTAGCATATTAGTCCGATCCTAACTTAACAGTGCAGTCCAGAGCCGAAATACCAGGCAATTCCTCTCTGAACGAGAAAAATGGCAAAACCCCAGACAAACGTTTCAGCCTAGTGTAGGCCTCATCAGTGAATAAAAACCAGACCTGGAAAAATTGAAGACCAGACCTATATTCTGTTGAGTCCGTAGAATGCGGATTAGTCAATATTATTATTATCGGTTATTTGTAGAGCTCCAACAGATTCCACAGCACTATAAACATAGGCGGTATACAATGTAACATTTATAGGGATAAATGGGTAGAAGGCTCTGCCGAGAGTCCTCAAAATAGCAATATTTAATAAGTGTGGGTGCACTTAATGTGAAAGAGGTGAATTATGGTTAAACAAACATATAGCTACAGTGGTTTTAAAAAGTCTACACACCCCTGTTAAAATGTCAGGTTTCTGTGATGTAAAAAAATGAGACAAAGATAAATCATTTCAGAACTTTTTCCACCTTTATTGTGACCTATAAACTGTACAACTCAATTGAAAAACAAACTGAAATCTTTTAGGTAGAGGGAAGAAAAAAATATAAAAATAAAATAATATGTTTGCATATGTTTGCATAAGTTTGCACACCCTTAAACTAATACTTTGTTGCAGCACCTTTTGATTTTATTACAGCACTCAGTCTTTTTGGGTATGAGTCTATCAGCATGGCACATTTTGACTTGGCAAGATTTGCCCACTCTTCTTTGCAAAAACACTCAAAATCTGTCAGATTGCGAGGGCATCTCTTGTGCATAGCCCTCTTCAGATCACCCCACAGATTTTCAATCAGATTCAGGTCTGGGCTCTGGCTGGGACATTTCAAAACTTTAATCTTCTTCTGATGAAGCCATTCCTTTGTTGATTTGGATGTATGCTTTGGGTCGTTGTCATGCTGAAAGATGACGTTCCTCTTAATGTTCAGCTTTCTAGCAGAAGCCTGAAGGTTTTGTGCCAATATTGACTGGTATTTGGAACTGTTCATAATTCCCTCTAGCTTAACTAAGGCCCCAGTTCCACCTGAAAAAAAACAGCCCCAAAGCATGATGTTGCCACCACCATGCTTCACTGTGGGTATGGTGTTCATTTGGTGATGTGCAGTGTTGTTTTTGCGCCAAACATATCTTTTGGAATTATGGCCAAAAAGTTCAACTTTGGTTTCATCAGACCATAACACCTTTTCCCACATGCTTTTGGGAGACTTCAGATGTGTTTTTGCAAAATGTAGCCTAGCTTGGATGTTTTTCTTCATAACAAAAGGCTTTTGTCTTGCCACTCTACCCCATAGCCCAGACATATGAAGAATACGTGAGATTGTTGTCACATGTACCACACAGCCAGTACTTGCCAGATATTCCTGCAGCTCCTTTAATGTTGCTGTAGGCCTCTTGGTAGCCTCCCAGACCAGTTTTCTTCTCGTCTTTTCATCAATTTTGGAGGGACGTCCAGTTCTTGGTAATGTCTCTGTTGTGCCATATTTTCTCCACTTGATGATGACTGTCGTCACTGTGTTCCATGGTACCCTTCTCTTGACTGATACCTTTTAACAATGAGATCCCTCTGATGCTTTGGAAGCTCTCTGTGGACCATGGCTTTTGCTGTGGGATGCGACTAAGAAAATTTCAGGAAAGATCAACTAGAGCAGCTGAACTTTATTTGGGGTTAATCAGAGGCACTTTAAATGATGGCAGGTGTATGCTGACTCCTATTTAACATGATTTTGAATGTGATTGCTTAATTCTGAACTCAGCTACATCCCCAGTTGTGCACACTTATGCAACCACATTATTTTAGTTTTTTTTTGTTTTCTTCCCTCCACCTAAAAGATTTCAGTTTGTTTTTCAATTGAGTTGTACAGTTTATAGGTCACATTAAAGGTGGAAAAAGTTTTACATCACAGAAACCTGACATTTTAACAGGGGTGTGTAGACTTTTTATATCCACTGTAGGTTTTGTTAATGTTCAGAACTTTGAGAATTGTCTTCTGAAGGGGTTAAAAACATAATTTATGTAAGAACTTACCTGATAAATTCATTTCTTTCATATTAGCAAGAGTCCATGAGCTAGTGACGTATGGGATATACATTCCTACCAGGAGGGGCAAAGTTTCCCAAACCTCAAAATGCCTATAAATACACCCCTCACCACACCCACAAATCAGTTTAACGTATAGCCAAGAAGTGGGGTGATAAGAAAAAAGTGCGAAAGCATAAAAAATAAGGAATTGGAATAATTGTGCTTTATACAAAAAAATCATAACCACCACAAAAAAGGGTGGGCCTCATGGACTCTTGCTAATATGAAAGAAATGAATTTATCAGGTAAGTTCTTACATAAATGATGTTTTCTTTCATGTAATTAGCAAGAGTCCATGAGCTAGTGACGTATGGGATAATGATTACCCAAGATGTGGATCTTCCACGCAAGAGTCACTAGAGAGGGAGGGATAAAATAAAGACAGCCAATTCCGCTGAAAAAAAATCCACACCCAAAATAAAGTTTAAATCTTATAATGAAAAAAAATGAAATTATAAGCAGAAGAATCAAACTGAAACAGCTGCCTGAAGTACTTTTCTACCAAAAACTGCTTCAGAAGAAGAAAACGCATCAAAATGGTAGAATTTAGTAAAAGTATGCAAAGAAGACCAAGTGGCTGCTTTGCAAATCTGATCAACTGAAGCTTCATTCCTATACGCCCAGGAAGTAGAAACTGACCTAGTAGAATGAGCTGTAATCCTTTGAGGCGGAGTTTTACCCGACTCGACATAGGCATGATGAAACAAAGATTTTAACCAAGATGCCAAAGAAATGGCAGAAGCCTTCTGACCTTTCCTAGAACCGGAAAAGATAACAAATAGACTAGAAGTCTTTCGGAAATCCTTAGTAGCTTCAACATAATATTTCAAAGCTCTAACTACATCCAAAGAATGCAACGACTTTTCCTTAGAATTCTTAGGATTAGGACACAATGAAGGAACCACAATTTCTCTACTAATGTTGTTAGAATTCACAACCTTAGGTAAAAATTTAAAAGAAGTTCGCAACACCGCCTTATCCTGATGAAAAATCAGAAAAGGAGACTCACAAGAAAGAGCAGATAATTCAAAAACTCTTCTAGCAGAAGAGATGGCCAAAAGATACAAAACTTTCCAAGAAAGTAATTTAATGTCCAGCGAATGCATAGGTTCAAACGGAGGAGCTTGAAGAGCCCCCAGAACCAAATTCAAACTCCAAGGAGGAGAAATTGACTTAATAACAGGTTTTATACGAGCCAAAGCTTGTACAAAACAATGAATATCAGGAAGACTAGCAATCTTTCTGTGAAAAAGAACAGAAAGAGCAGAGATTTGACCTTTCAAGGAACTTGCAGACAAACCTTATCCAAACCATGCTGAAGAAACTGTAAAATTCTAGGAATTCTAAAAGAATGCCAAGAAAAAATGATGAGAAAAACACCAAGAAATGTAAATCTTCCAGACTCGATAATATATCTTCCTAGATACAGTTTTACGAGCCTGTAACATAGTATTAATCACAGAGTCAAAGAAACCTCTATGACTGAGAATCAAGCGTTCAATCTCCATACCTTCAAATTTAAGGATTTGAGAAACCTGATGGAAAAAAGGACCTTGCGATAGAAGGTCTGGTCTTAACGGAAGAGTCCACGGTTGGCAAGTGGCCATCCGGACAAGATCCGCATACCAAAACCTGAGAGGCCATGCTGGAACCACCAGCAGAATAAATGAACGCTCCTTTAGAATTGTTACGGTTACCCTTAGTCTCGCTGAGAGATGGACCGCTTAGTAGCCTGGATTCCTATTGCTGAAGAGGGGAGAAACTGCTTTCCATAGTATTCTATATGAGTCTCGCAAATGTAGAATAATCCCCCTTAGCTGTAGTACAGCTAGGATACCCTTCTGCCCACAAAAACGAGTCAACGCTGCGATTGAGGGACAACCAAGAACTGAGGACTGGGATGCCCAGCCTGCTTTTTATTTAGGTTACATGCACACAGGGCACTCCCAGGGGGGGAAGCATAAAATCCCCCATCACACATTTAGACAAAGCCCTTGGACAGGCCACCGCAGATAACAAGTACACACAAGAAAACAATTGAGTCCTTCTTATCACCTAGCA
The DNA here is from genome assembly GCF_027579735.1 of Bombina bombina. Lineage (NCBI taxonomy): Eukaryota > Metazoa > Chordata > Amphibia > Anura > Bombinatoridae > Bombina > Bombina bombina. The sequence goes on along the minus strand of NC_069499.1, from coordinate 164,341,616 downwards.
GTGAATGCTTATCACAAACTTAATTACAGTACACAATATGCTAGGAAACCTGCCTCAGAAAATAGTTTTCTCAAAACTGAACAGAGTTAACCCTTTATGAAATGATACTTGTTACAGTTTTCTTGGAGCCCTTCTTAGGCGCTGGCTTGGCTGGTTCAGGCATTGCTGCTGGGAAATAAGTTTCTTCACAACAAAATAACTAATGCTTCTGTAACAAGAATCTTGGAAAAATAACTAGAGGCGGAAAGATATAAGCAGGATGATACTTCCAAGGAAGTGACAATGCATCCACTGCTTCCGCCTGAGGATCCCTGGATCTGGACAGATACCTGGGAAGCTTCTTGTTTAGATGAGAAGCCATCAGATCTATTTCTGGAAGTCCCCATATTTGAACAATCTGAAGAAATACCTCTGGGTAAAGAAACCATTCGCCCGGATGTAGCGTTTGGCGACTGAGATAATCCGCTTCCCAATTGTCTATACCTGGGATATGAACCGCAGAAATTAGACAGGAGCTGGATTCCGCCCATACAAGTATTCGAGAGACTTCTTTCATAGTCAGAGGACTGTGAGTTCCTCCTTGATGATTGACATATGCCACGGTTGTGACATTGTCCGTCTGGAAACAAATGAACGACTCTCTCTTTAGAAGAGGCCACGACTGAAGAGCTCTGAAAATTGCACGGAGTTCCAAAATGTTGATTGGTAATCTCACCTCCTGAGATTCCCAAACCCCTTGTGCTGTCAGAAACCCCCATACAGCTCCCCAACCTGTCAGACTTGCATCTGTTGAGATCACAGTCTAGGTTGTAAGAACAAAAGAAGCCCCCTGAACTAAACGATGGTGGTCTGTCCACCACGTCAGAGAGTGTCGAACAATCGGTTTTAAAGATATTAATTGAGATATCTTTGTATAATCCCTGCACCACTGGTTCAGCATACAGAGCTGAAGAGGTCGCATGTGAAAACGAGCAAAGGGGATCGCGTCCAATGCAGCAGTCATAAGACCTAGAATTTCCATGCATAAGGCTACCGAAGGGAAAGATTGAGACTGAAGGTTTCGACAAGCTGAAACCAATTTCAGACGCCTCTTGTCCGTCAGAGACAGAATCAAGGCCACTGAATCTACCTGGAAACCTAAAAAGGTTACCCTTGTCTGAGGAATCAAACAAACTTTTTGGTAAATTGATCCTCCAACCATGTTCTTTAAGAAACAACACTTATAAAAGACTGGAAAGGTTCTTTCTAGTGAAAATGAGCAAAGGGAATTGAATCCAATGCTGTGGCCATAAGACCTAAAACTTCTATGCATATATAGCAACTGAAGGAAATAATAGAGACTAAAGGAACCGATAGACGGAACCCAATAAAATTATCCCTTGTCTGATAGAGACAAGGACAGTGACACAAACTATCTGGAAACCTAAAAAAGGTGACCCTTGTGTGAGGAATCAAGAGCTTTTGAAAAAAAGATCCTCTAACTATGTCCTGAAAAGCAAGTAAATCATATGAGATTCCGCATCCTCAGAAAATAATCTGAATGAAAACAGAAAAATGAAAATATGCATTTATTGTATCTAATGAAAACAAATAATGCTATCAATGACCATAAAAAGGCAAAATAGTTTGAATAAAACTCCAAAACCCGGTTCCTCAAAAGGAACTGGAAGAAATACCCCAGAAGATTCCAGGTCTGAGCAGCGCTTGAACCCCATGGGTGCCCAGCCATGCTTCAACAGTACCCAAAATATATAGGCCAGAAACACAGTTAAAGAAAGTGTTAGCCTTACTGGAATAAAATCAAAGAAATTTGGACAAAATAAATTTCAAAGAAGCCTTAACCTTCCCCTTACCAGCCAAGCTGGAATACGGCACGTACATCGCAATATTAGGGAGCTGATTTCGAACTCCAATTATAGACATGTTACTTGGGAAAGAACTCAGGAATTTGTTCCTTAATAAGAACAACCAAACCAGTATAAGCTTAAAGTTTTAGTCTTAGAACTCAATCTTGAAGCCCAGAGTAACAGTTAAGAATTGAATCCAATTATAAAACAAATAATTGATTATCTTAGAACAAAAGAAATATGGATTTTTTTATTTTTTTTTAAAAAAAATCACAAAATTCTTCTAGCTAAAAAAGCTAAAGACATAGATTAACCCTCATTTGCGAAAATATTCAATAAAATGAAGACACAAATGAAATTATTAGCATGATAGTCCAGTTTAAAGGACCAGCCAATACAGTGGACTTGCATAATCAATAAATGCAAAACAACAAGACAAATGCAACAGCACCTAGTCTAGTAAATGTTGTCCCTTTAACAATGCTAAAATAAATCATAATCTGATACTTGATCTTAAAGTAAACAGAGAAAATGAAGCAATTGCAATATCCAAATAAATCACAGGACCAAGAAAAGTACCTGAAACTAAATCATTTTCCATAAATAAGATACAACTATCTAAAGGAAAATAAATACTATTTTGCTATAGAAACAATAGCATAATTAGTAGAATTAGAGATAGCCCCAATAAATTGGAGAACCCTCCAAATTGAGTTTAACTGCTGGCAAAGAATATAGTTTAAAACCTTTGAAGAGGAAATAAAATAAAATTCTCAGCCTATTCCATTCCCTAGTATGGGGAATTGGAATGAAAAACCTCTGAAAACACAGAAGAAATAAATAGGCAGAAATAATGTCAGCTAGTCTTAAAGAACTAGTTACCTTAATATCCAAAATAATCAACACCTTTTCAACAAAGAACAAATGTACTTTAATAATAGAAAAATAATAAAAAAGTAGATTTGTTAGTGTCAATATCTGATGAAGAAGATTTCTGAAAGAGAAAAAAACATCATCAGAGAAGGATAAATCAGTATGTTGTTGGTCATTTGAAACTTCAATAATTAAAAAAGAAGTGAAAAAAGACCTAAAAATTTTATTAGAAGGCACGAAGTCAGACAAAGCCTTTAAAATAGAATCAGAAAAATATTTCTTATAAATCTTCTAAATATTTCTTGTAAGAAAGGAAATATATAAAGCATAAATACTAATGGATTCCGCATAGTATAACATAATAACTTATTACAAACCATAGCTAAAGATAAACATTTATAACATTTAAAATAAATGAACTTAGCTTTGGTAGAACTGAAACTCAGTTAAGCGTTTTTCCAGAAGTGGCTTCTGATTCAGAGTCAATCTGAGACATCTTGCAATATGTAATAGAAAAAACAACATATAAAGCAAAATTGATCAAATTCCTTAAATGACAGTTTCAGGAATGGGAAAAAAATGCCAATGAACAAGCTTCTAGCAACCAGAAGCAATAAATAATGAGACTTAAATATTGTGGAGACAACAATGACGCTCAAATTTTTTAGCGCCAAAAAAGCCGCCCACATTATTTGGCGCCTAAATGGTTTTGGCGCCAAAAAAGGCGCCACATCCGGTAACGCCGACATTTTTTGGCGCAAAAACGTCAAAAAAATGATGCAACTTCCGGCGACACGTATGACGCCGGAAATGACAAGAAAATTTTTGCGCCAAGAAAGTCCGCGCCAAGAATGACGCAATAAAATGAAGCATTTTCAGCCCCCACGAGCCTAACAGCCCACAGGAAAAAAAGTCAAACTTTAAGGTAAGAAAAAATTGAATTATTCATATGCATTATCCCAAATATGAAACTGACTGTCTGAAAATAAGGAACGTTGAACATCCTGAATCAAGGCAAATAAATGTTTAAACACATATATTTAGAACTTTATATAAAAGTACCCAACCATAGCTTAGAGTGTCACAGAAAATAAGACTTACTTACCCCAGGACACTCATCTACATGTAGTAGAAAGCCAAACCAGTACTGAAACGAGAATCAGTAGAGGTAATGGTATATATAAGAGTATATCGTCGATCTGAAAAGGGAGGTAAGAGATGAATCTCTACGACCGATAACAGAGAACCTATGAAGTAGACCCCGTAGAAGGAGATCATTGAATTCAAATAGGCAATACTCTCTTCACATCCCTCTGACATTCACTGCACACTGAGAGGAAAACCGGGCTCCAACCTGCTGCGGAGCGCATATCAACGTAGAATCTAGCACAAACTTACTTCACCACCTCCACAGGAGGCAAAGTTTGTAAAAACTGATTTGTGGGTGTGGTGAGGGGTGTATTTATAGGCATTTTGAGGTTTGGGAAACTTTGCCCCTCCTGGTAGGAATGTATATCCCATACGTCACTAGCTCATGGACTCTTGCTAATTACATGAAAGAAATGACTATTTTACTCTTCCCTGCATTAAAAAGCACTGTAAATACAGCACAATTTGTAGAGTTATAACATATTTTCACCACAAGCAGCTTATTTAGAGTAGGCTGCAACTAGCGCTCCTAACATTTATATCTTAAAATTATTTTGTTTAACGCCACAAATGCATTTGGTTTCAAACTGTTAAAATGAAAATTGTTTGGGGGGGGGTGGAGCGAGCTTCAGATGCGGCAGGACACGTCTCTATGAAGCTCCTCTCTTCAAATTAGCCTTTTAAGCTTTCTTTTTGAAATATATGTCATGGATATGATAATTTTTTATATATTCGGAAGCGTACAAAAACTATCTGTGCTCAACAAACTACAGGAGCGGATAAATTGACTTCAGCCTGACCCGGATCTGTTTTAAACTCTTGGAAGAGACCAGGCAAAGCTGATACTATTGCTAAGATGGTGGCCATATCTACATGGGATAAAACAGTGCTACATAAACTAGAACTATGTCTACTAAAAGTTGAACTGACCCTAATAGCTGAGATAACTTCTCTGTTTGTGGCGCCTGATCGAAGTGAGACTCCCCCAGTAATGCTAGACTCGGATCGCCGGACACCTAGCACTGTTGCGACAGCCCTTGAGAAGCAGCCAGCTGGTATGTCAGAATGAACCCACTTGTAGTAGAAGCCCCTGCCTATGCTGGAGTTCGCACACGCCAATGGGAACATCCCTCCTGGAGGGGTATACTCGGTTCATGGGAGACAAATAGAGAGAAGCTCATGATACTGTGGTACAGTTTCAACTCTCTCCAAGGGAAGTCACGGAGGAGAGACACAAATACCATAGGGCGAAGCTGACTCAACCTTCCAAGCCTGTGAGACCACAAAACCCATACAGCGTCAAGAGATGTTTGATACTTCCCCATGCTGACACCCTGTTGCCGAGAGGAGAGTGTGTGTATTTGGGAGAGCAGCGGAAGATGGGTGCTAACATAAGGAAGATTGCACATATATCGCAGGACTGTGTGCGGTTGGAGACTTTACTACCACTAAACCTACAGCTTTCTCATGATCAGGCGCTCCAGTGTTGGCTAGTCACGAACGATTATACATGGTGGATGCAGTGACATGTACTCTTGGTTCATTAGTATGGTTGAGTTAAATACACCACCCACCCAGTTTAGCATGCCAATACCTTTATAAATGTGCAATGCAGTACCTAATGCATATTTCCTTACTTATGTTGATTTGTTTTTACATGTATGCTTGTTTTCTCTGTGGTTTGTGTAGACGTGCTATTCGTGGTGCCTGTTGTCCACATGTTCTCCTTGGAAGTTTGAATGTATAAGTTTATGTTGACCTTTCATATATAGGCCTGCAGCAGGAGGTTTTATTCCCTTACATTATCTAATTTGCTCTCATCAGTTTTCAATATGATCACGCAGTTAGACCTTTATTCAGGCCAGTAAATCGCACTGGCCGCAATGACAATACCCAGATATAGTTCAAGTATAACTTGACACACTTCTGTCCTGCTATGGATCCCTATACACATTGCGATTGTATATACTTCATTAGGGTCAATAACACTACACAATTCCCTAATATTATACTGGAGATACTAACATAGAAGGGTAAGATTAGAAAGCATGGCTATAAACATGACCTTAAGTCTGATACAATTAAAAAGGCATCATACAGTATGTGTTAGTAGAGTCATCACAATACAGGTTATATACTAGTTAGGTCCTCCTAGCTCTTAATCAACACTGGACACATGGAGGCCCATATCAGTAGGCTGTCTGCGGCCGGGGCAGTCATATCTGTTAAATTATACAGTTGAAGTGGGGTTTTTCAGCCTCATATTAGTAGAGGATTATTAAGATCCTTTGGTTCTACTTTCTAGAAGCTTTCTCTGCATGCTAGGAGTGCCTTATGATGTATAACTATTATAGACTGAATACTGATGAGTGATTTGTGTCCTTTTTTATTCGCTGTCCCCATAATGTATAATATACTCCCCTTCAAGATATTGAACTACTGAAAAACCAGCAATAGACCTCTCAAATCTACTGTTAGTTAGATTAACTCTTATATATTTACACAGACTCCTCTGCTACATGAAAATAGTTAGGGATTTTTATACGCAATATATCACAAATTCTCGTTGGGGTCCATATTGTATATACCCTTATATGCCACTACATGGTTTGTGTCAAAACATTGCCTATCCAATCTAATTTACTAGTATACAGTACCCCTAGTGAAGCATTGTGTGAGTTCAGAGGATCCCAAATCTATATAACATACTAGTTATGAGCTAAATACTATAAGCAATAGATCTCCCCCCATCATACTTTACGAAAGTAAACTAAGGAAAATGTATCCTATCGACCTATCCCCCAATTATAATTATAGATTTCTTATGAAACTTCCTTAATATTCCCCTTCCCCCCTATATGTTCTCATATCATAGCTAAACTTTTCAGACGTTTCAGTCTCGTAGGCATATAGTTATGTATAGGAAAAACACACTGAGGTTCCCTAATTGACACCCATGAGTGGTCTCATATGGTACATAATTACCTTCCATTTAATTAATTAATTTATATTGCTAGGAGGTCCAAGAAATGATCTCAGATGATGTATGAAGGGTATATAGTTTTGACGGCAGGAGTTATGTAATGTATAATATTGACATTTATCATATTACCATGTATTGTTTCTTTAATTTGTTTTGTTCTTTTACACTGATTGAGTTCTGAGACAAATACTGGCCTAGATTTGGAGTTCGGCTGTAAAAGGGCTGCTAACGCTCCGCAGGCTTTTTTCTGGCCGCACCATAAATTTAACTCTGGTATCGAGAGTTTAATCAAATGCTGCGTTAGGCTCCAAAAAAGGAGCGTAGAGCATTTTTACCGCAAATGCAACTCTTGATACCAGAGTTGCTTACGGACGCGGCCGGCCTCAAAAACGTGCTCGTGCACGATTCCCCCATAGGAAACAATGGGGCTGTTTGAGCTGAAAAAAAACCTAACACCTGCAAAAAAGCAGCGTTCAGCTCCTAACGCAGCCCCATTGTTTCCTATGGGGAAACACTTCCTACGTCTGCACCTAACACTCTAACATGTACCCCGAGTCTAAACACCCCTAACCTTACACTTATTAACCCCTAATCTGCCGACCCCGCTATCGCTGACCCCTGCATATTTTTTTAAACCCCTAATCTGCCGCTCCGTAAACCGCCGCCACCTACGTTATCCCTATGTACCCCTAATCTGCTACCCCTAACACCGCCGACCCCTATATTATATTTATTAACCCCTAACCTGCCCCCCACAACGTCGCCGACACCTGCCTACACTTATTATCCCCTAATCTGCCGAGCGGACCTGAGCGCTACTATAATAAATGTATTAACCCCTAATCCGCCTCACTAACCCTATCATAAATAGTATTAACCCCTAATCTGCCCTCCCTAACATCGCCGACACCTAACTTCAATTATTAACCCCTAATCTGCCGACCGGAGCTCACCGCTATTCTAATAAATGTATTAACCCCTAAAGCTAAGTCTAACCCTAACACTAACACCCCCCTAAGTTAAATATAATTTAAATCTAACGAAATAAATTAACTCTTATTAAATAAATTATTCCTATTTAAAGCTAAATACTTACCTGTAAAATAAATCCTAATATAGCTACAATATAAATTATAATTATATTATAGCTATTTTAGGATTAATATTTATTTTACAGGCAACTTTGTAATTATTTTAACCAGGTACAATAGCTATTAAATAGTTAAGAACTATTTAATAGTTACCTAGTTAAAATAATAACAAATTTACCTGTAAAATAAATCCTAACCTAAGTTATAATTAAACCCAACACTACCCTATCAATAAAATAATTAAATAAACTACCTACAATTACCTACAATTAACCTAACACTACACTATCAATAAATTAATTGGGGTTGGGGTTGGAGGGTGACCGAGTGCTGTGGGCCACCAGGAGTCTTCCCTTCTGGATTTATTGGGTCAGAGGAGGAGGACTTCGGTTTTGTCTGTGTTCAGTTTGAGCCAGTTGTCATTCATCCAGGCGGTGACTCTGTCAGGCCTTCATGGACGTTCTTTTTGGCGGTGATGGGATCTCAGGTGAGTGAGATGATTACTGGGTGTCGTCAGCGTAGGAGACAATGTTGAGGTCATGGTGTCAGACGATGGCGGCAAGAAGGGCCATGTAGATGTTGAAGAGGGTGGGGCTCAGTGAAGAGCCTTGCGGTACACCGCAGTTGACTTGTGTGGGTTTGGAGGAGAAGGGCGGGAGTCTGACTTTCTGGGTCCTGCCCGTGAGGAAGGAGGTGATCCATTCCAGGGCTTTGCTGTGGATACCGGTGTCATCTAGGCAGTTGTGGAGGGTGTTGTGGTCGACAGTGTTGAAAGCTGCTGAGAGGTCTAGGAGGATGAGGGCGGCGGTTTCTCCTTGGTCGAGCATGGTGCGGATGTCATCTGTGGCGGCGAGGAGGGCGGTCTCGGTGCTGTGGTTGCTTCTGAAACCGGATTGGGAGTCAATAAGTTGCAAGTTGATGGACTTCTCTATGACTTTGGCTGGGAAGGGGAGTAGTGAGATGGGGCGGTAGTTATTCGGGTCCGTGGGGTCTGCAGAGGGTTTCATCAGCAGGGGTTTCAGTTCTGCATGCTTCCAGTTGCCGATTTTGATAGAGCAATTGATGGTGCGGCGGAGTTCAGGGGTGATGGTGTCACTTGCTTTGTTGAATATGTGCGCCGGAGTGGATGGATTTCAAGATTCTGAGGGTGTCCTCTGTGGTGAGGGGGCTCCAGATAGTCCATGTGTGGTGTGGGGGGGCAAATTTGGGAGGTGTGTCATTGGATGTAGGGGTATTGCAGAGGTCCTGGGAGGGTGGGATTTTGGTGGTGTTGCTGTTGGGTTTAGAGAATTCCTTGATGACTGACTCCTTGCTGTTGTGTGCGTTAAAGTTGATTCTGTCTTGGATGGCTATTTTTTTGGCGGTTTTTATGAGGTGGTGGTGGGTGGTGATTGCTTCCTTAAAGGCAGCTTTTTACAGAAGGGTCTTGCTGGATCTCCAGGTTCTTTTAAATCATCTGCAGTGGCGTTTGGAGTCCTGGAGGGCCGAGGTGAACCAGCTGGCCTTGACGTTTTTATGAGGGGGCGAGGGTGTTGGAGCAGTCTGTAATCCAGCGGTGGAGGTTGTGGGCGGCGGATTTGGCATCTGTGGAGGTAGGTGGGGAGGATTTGTTTAGGGTGCGGTGTAGTTGGTCTTGGGCGATGTTGTTCCAGTTTCTGCGGGGCAGGTGGTACTGTCGGAGGTGGGTGGTGGGTTTGTTGAAGGAGAAGTGTATGCAGTGGTGGTCAGTCCAGAGGAGTTTGGTGATGTGATTGACTGAGATGTGGTTGCCTGAGTAGAAGATCGGGTCGAGGGTGTGGCCGGCTGCGTGGGTTGGGTAGTTTACGAGTTGCTTCAGTCCGATGGTTCTGAGGTTTTCCAGGAGGGTAGAGGTGTTGTGATCGTTGGGGTTGTCAAGATGGACGTTTAGGTAACCGAGGAGGATGTAGTCCGTTGAGGCGAGGGCATGGGGTGCGATGTGGTCGTGATGGAGTCGCAGAAGGCGGGACGAGGATCGGGAGGTCTGTAGATGAGGGTGCCGCGGAGGGTGGTGTTGGAGTTCACCTGGATCTTGAAGTGTAGGTGTTCTAGGCCTGGTGAGTGGTCGTCTGAGCTAGTTGTAACTTGAAAGGTGTGTTTGTGGATGATGGCGATACCTCCTCCAGGTCAGTTGCTGTGTTTTTTGTGGTAGCCATCGGGTATTGCAGTGGCAATGTCCGGCGCTGATGCGGGGTTCAGCCAGGTCTTGGTGAGGAAGGCGACGTCTGGGGAGGTGGAGTCTAGCAGGTTCCAGATTTCAAGGGCGTGCTTGTGGATGGAGCGGGTGTTGAGGAGGATGCAGTTGAGGTAATTGCGGCTGTTTTTGGGTGGGTAAATTGGTTGGGTTGTGGTCCGAAGGGAGGGGAAGGAGCAGTTGCGGGAGGTGAAAGGTCCGAAGGTGTTGGTCGGGGATGCGTGGTGGCAGGCGGACGATCTGCCTGTGTTGAGCCCATGGAGGGTGCTGGCGTCGTAGTGGTGGCAGTTTCTGGAGCTAAGGTTCGTGGCGTTGGGTGTGGACGGAGCGTTGACGGGCTTGCCTTTGGCGCGCCTTCGGCACCATTAATTACAGCAGGAAAGGTGGGCGGGATGGTAAGCTGGATAGGGGGTAGGTGTTAAAAAAACCCAAAGCAAACACAAAACAGCAAAATACAGAACAAATACATAGGGAGAAGGGAGAGAGAACTTCAGTGGTGCTGGGAGCACCATTAATTACAGCAGGAAAGGTGGGCGGGATGGTTAGCTGGATAGGGGGTAGGTGTTAAAAAACCCCCAAAGAAAACACAATACAGCAAAATACAGCAAAAATACATAGGGAGAAGGGAGAGAGAACATTAGAATGCCCCTTTAAATGCAGAGATTTGCAGGCAAAGAAACAAGACATACATGTCAATATATTTACCACAAGATCATATTTAAATGTGCCTTTTGTCACAGCATAAATAATATAAAGTTGTTAGTTTAAAAATGAACAAAAAAAAGATGTTTAGAATCAGCATTAACAGCGCGGTGTAAAACGTGCTGAGAAGTTTGTCAGATTAAAGGGACAGTCGTCTACTCCAGATTTTTTATTGTTTAAAAAGATAGATAATCCCTTTATTACCCATTCCCCAGTTTTGCATAACCAACATAGTTATATTAATATACTTTTTACCTTTGTGATTACCTTGTATCTAAGCAGACTGCCCCCTTATATTAGTTATTTTGACAGACATGCATTTTAGCCAATCAGTGCTGACTCCTAAGTAACTCCACGTGCGTGAGCACAATGTAATCTATATGGCACACATGAACTAACACCCCCTAGCTGTGAAAAACTGTAAAAACACCCTGAGATAAGATGCGGCCTTCAAGGGCTTAGAAATTAGCATATGAGCCTACCTAGGTTTAGCATTCAACAAAGAATACCAAGAGAACAAAAGTAAATTGGAAAGTTGTTTAAAATAGCATGTCCTATCTGAATGATAAAAGTTTAATTTTGAATGAACTGTCCCTTTAATGAAAACATAATAGCTAAAATGAGGAGCAACAACATATGTAAATGCAGCATTCGTGCTATGAACTAGATCTGGAATTCAGCTATCAGCATCCAAATTTTAAAACTAGCACAACACTAAATGTTCTAACAAAGAAGAGTATTTTATAATTGCACTACTGTTTGCCTCTAACTGGTTTTACCCCACAAAGGTGTTAAACAAAAAGTTAAAGTCTGCTCATTAGTGACAATGTAGTCGTGCTCTTAAGCTTGACACAGATACAAAAAACCCTGCATACTGCTATGCATGTATGCTGTCCCCAATTGGCTCTCCAGCCGGTGTTCAGCTCAGGAATAGGAATGTATTGCTTCTCCAGAGCCAACTTTTACTATGTGTTTAATCCTTTTGTGGAGGCTTAACACAACTTTAGAAGCATGTAGTAGTGCAATAGCAAATACTCATTTTCCAGGGACTGCTCCTGCTTAGCCCAACCCAACACAGGACACGCCTGAATGGCTTGTTCCCGTAGAACTACGGTGGTCCACAGCCAACAAGTTCCCCTCACCTCCCTTTCCTGCAAAACCATCAGGAAAATGTTAGTAGGAATGGACACAGCCTAGGTTAGTGATGGCAAACACTTTTGGGCCCAAGTGCCCAAACTTCTAAAGCATGATAAATATAATTATTATTACCATTTATTTATATATTATGCAGGTTACATATTATACAGGTATAAACTTGCTTAGTATAATAAACAAAAGACATTAACAAACTGTAAGAGGTACAGAGCCCCATCTGTTAGTCACTGTTTACAAAAGATGATCAACAGGACAGTTGGATTTGTGAGCTTCCATTCTAAAGAAAATCAACTAACATCATTCTTCTTAAATGGAAAGAGTCCACAGCTGCATTCATTACTTTTGGGAATTAAGAACCTGGCCACCAGGAGGAGGCAAAGACACCCCAGCCAAAGGCTTAAATACTCCTCCCACTTCCCTCATCCCCCAGTCATTCTTTGCCTTTTGTCCCAGGAGGTTGTCAGGGAAGTGTCAGAATTTTTAATTTTTGTTTTTTGTCTCTAATGGAGGGTAGTACTCTTCGGCATGGGACAGGAGTTTTAAGTAGTCCTGTCAGTCTCCTAGTGAGGGCTATTTGTCACACTTGAAAGGCTGTGTTCCTGTTCCATGGCATATATTCTGGTAAGATTATTTCATTTTATTTTATCGTCAATGTACTGTAATGTGAATGTTTTTCCCGGGAGGCTACAACACCTCGCGGGTCTAACTAAATGACATATGGATCTCAGGGAGTCTCCATTAGTATCTTGGAATCGAGGGTTAATATCTCCTGAGGGGGGTTATTGAACAGGGGGGTTTATAATCATGTTTGTATGTGATTCAAACTGCTTATGTGTGATGTTTATGGGCTTGTGGTTGGAACTTTGAGGCCTTTGGAAGTGAAGCGGCCTTTTGGTTGGGCGAGCAATTTTTCGACTGTACGGTTCACCTTTTGTTCGGGTGTGGTTACGTTCTGTTCCCCATTCCTGATCGTGTGGCGAAGGGAATATTCTAGTCCGCAGGGGTCTGGTCATAGGAGGTGGTGAGTGCCCCAGCCATTGTGGGTGTCAGGTGCCGTTTTTTATTTTAATACTTTAGTCCATATTGATATTTCCTCTATCCAGTTATGGAGGATTCTGATGCTGAGACTGTGCTCATTTCAGATTCAGTTACAGAGGATTCTGATACCGAGACTATTTTGATTTCAGTTTCAAATTCTGTGTCCGGTGATGAATCTGGATTAGCCTCGTTGACACATGTCGACCAGTTTTGTTCCGTATGCCATATTAGAGTGCCCGGTTCCTCGGGCTCAGGGAATCAGGGGCCTGCTTAGCCATCCGCCTCGGGGGGCCCCCGTCCTCCAGGAGGCGATTTCCCTACCAATTCATACTTCTACACATGTGGGTCACCCAGTTTATGGTTCCTCCATGCGGGGTGGCATGTTCCCCCCAGAGGTTGCAGCACGTTTTCGCTTCCAGATAATGTTAGCGATGGTCCGTCTGCAGAGTCCAGACGTTTATTTGAGATTGTGCTCATGCCCTATTGTCCCGGGTCTTCCGCCTTGGCGTGGGCCTCTACAGTTCCCTGCGGGTGTAACTGTTCCGGAATGTTGTGCCTTTCGTTACAGTATTTCGCGCTTTAGCGTGTTGCTTATAGTGATGTCGCGAACAGTTCACAGGAGAACAGTTCCCGGCGATCATAGCTTGTTCGCGTTCGCCGCGGTGGACGAACATATGCGATGTTCGATCCGCCCCCTATTCGTCATCATTGAGTAAACTTTGACCCTGTATCTCACAGTCTGCAGACACATTTCAGCCAATCAGCAGCAGACACTCCCTCCCAGACCCTCCCAGCTCCTGGGCAGCAGCCATTTTAGATTAATTCTGATCCTGCATTCTTAGTGAGAGGAGGGATAGTGCTGCTGCTGCTGATTTTATAGGGAAATTGATAGCTAGGCTAGTGTATTCAGTGTCCACTACAGTCCTGAAGGACTCGTCTGATCTCTGCTGTAAGGACAGCACCCCAAAAAGCCCTTTTTAGGGCTACATCAGTGGGGTTTTTTTTGGTTTTTTTTCTTTGTAATCTAATAGCCGTTGCCTGCCTGGCACTGTCAGTCTGTGTGTCAGGCTCACAGCATATACTGTGCCTACTTGCTCAGTGCCACCAGTCATATCTGGTGTAACATTAGTGTAAATTTAAAACAAAAAAACTTTTACATCAGTCTGCTAGTGTAATCTAATTTCAGTTGCCAGGCCAGCCTGCCACTGCCAGCCAGCCTGTGTGTCAGGCTTACAGCATATACTGTGCCTACTTCCTCAGTGCCACCAGTCATATCTGGTGTAACATTAGTGTAAATAAAAAAAAAACAACTTTTACATCAGTCTGCTAGTGTAATCTAATTGTAGTTGCCTGCCTGCCAGCGTGTGTGCCAGGCCCACTTGCCAACTAGTGGCACCACTCATATTTGTTGTAACAGTAGTGTAAATATTTTTTAAAAAAAACTTTTTTCACTGTGAAACATCAGTCTGCTAGTGTAATCTAATTGCAATTGCCTGCCTGCCTGCCAGTGTGTGTGCCAGGCCCACTTGCCAAGTTAATGGCACCACTCATATTTGTTGTAACAGTAGTGCAAATATTTAAAAAAAAAAACTTTTTTGACTGTGAAACATCAGTCTGCTAGTGTAATCTAATTGCAGTTGCCTGCCTGCCAGCGTGTGTGCCAGGCCCACTTGCTAAGTGCCACCAATCATATTTGTTATAACAGTAGTGTAAATATTTAAAAAAAAAAACTTTTTTGACTGTGAAACATCAGTCTGCTAGTGTAATCTAATTGCAGTTGCCTGCCTGCCAGCGTGTGTGCCAGGCCCACTTGCTAAGTGCCACCAATCATATTTGTTATAACAGTAGTGTAAATATTTAAAAAAAAAACTTTTTTGACTGTGAAACATCAGTCTGCTAGTGTAATCTAATTGCAGTTGCCTGCCTGCCAGCGTGTGTGCCAGGCCCACTTGTCAAGTTAGTGGCACCACTCATATTTGTTGTAACAGTAGTGTAAATATTTAATAAAAAAACTTTTTTGACTGTGAAACATCAGTCTGCTATTATAATCTAATTGCAGTTGCCTGCCAGCGTGTGTGCCAGGCCCACTTGCCAAGTTAGTGGCACCACTCATATTTGTTGTAACAGTAGTGTAAATATTTAATAAAAAACTTTTTGACTGTGAAACATGTCTGCTATTATAATCTAATTGCAGTTGCCTGCCAGCCAGTGTGTGTGCCAGGCCCACTTGCCAAGTTAGTGGCATCACTCATATTTGTTGTAACAGTAGTGTAAATATTTTAAAAAAAAAACTTTTTTGACTGTGAAACATCAGTCTGCTAGTGTAATCTAATTGCAGTTGCCTGCCAGAGTGTGTGCCAGGCCCACTTGCCAACTAGTGCCACCATCATATTTGTTATAACAGTAGTGTAAATATTTAAAAAAAAACTTTTTTGACTGTGAAACATCAGTCTGCTAGTGTAATCTAATTGCAGTTGCCTGCCTGCCAGCGTGTGTGCCAGGCCCACTTGCCAACTAGTGCCATCAATCATATTTGTTATAACAGTAGTGTAAATATTTAAAAAAAAACTTTTTTGACTGTGAAACATCAGTCTGCTAGTGTAATCTAATTGCAGTTGCCTGCCTGCCTGCCTGCCAGCGTGTGTGCCAGGCCCACTTGCCAAGTTAGTGGCACCACTCATATTTGTTGTAACACTAGTGTAAATATTTAATAAAAAAAATGTTTTGACTGTGAAACATCAGTCTGCTAGTGTAATCTAATTGCAGTTGCCTGCCTGCCTGCGTGTGTGCCAGGCCCACTTGCCAAGTTAGTGGCACCACTCATATTTGTTGTAACAGAAGTGTAAATATTTAATAAAAAAACTTTTTTGACTGTGAAACATCAGTCTGCTAGTGTAATCTAATTGCAGTTGCCTGCCTGCCTGCCAGCGTGTGTGCCAGGCCCACTTGCCAACTAGTGCCACCAATCATATTTGTTATAACAGTAGTGTAAATATTTAATAAAAAACTTTTTTGACTGTGAAACATCAGTCTGCTAGTGTAATCTAATTGCAGTTGCCTGCCTGCCAGCGTGTGTGCCAGGCCCACTTGCCAAGTTAGTGGCACCACTCATATTTGTTGTAACAGTAGTGTAAATATTTTTTAAAAAAACTTTTTTGACTGTGAAACATCAGTCTGCTAGTGTAATCTAATTGCAGTTGCCTGCCTGCCAGCGTGTGTGCCAGCCCCACTTGCCAACTAGTGCCACCAATCATATTTGTTATAACAGTAGTGTAAATATTTTTTAAAAAAACTTTTTTGACTGTGAAACATCAGTCTGCTAGTGTAATCTAATTGCAGTTGCCTGCCTGCCAGCGTGTGTGCCAGGCCCACTTGCCAAGTTAGTGGCACCACTCATATTTGTTGTAACAGTAGTGTAAATATTTTAAAAAAAAACTTTTTTGACTGTGAAACATCAGTCTGCTAGTGTAATCTTATTGCAGTTGCCTGCCTGCCTGCCAGCATGTGTGCCAGGCCCACTTGCCAAGTTAGTGGCACCACTCATATTTGTTGTAACAGTAGTGTAAATATTTTTTTTAAAAAAATTTGACTGTGAAACATCAGTCTGCTAGTGTAATCTTATTGCAGTTGCCTGCCTGCCTGCCAGCATGTGTGCCAGGCCCACTTGCCAAGTTAGTGGCACCACTCATATTTGTTGTAACAGTATTGTAAATATTTTTTTAAAATTTTTTTGACTGTGAAACATCAGTCTGCTAGTGTAATCTTATTGCAGTTGCCTGCCTGCCTGCCAGCATGTGTGCCAGGCCCACTTGCCAAGTTAGTGGCACCACTCATATTTGTTGTAACAGTAGTGTAAATATTTTTTAAAAAATTTTTTTGACTGTGAAACATCAGTCTGCTAGTGTAATCTAATTGCAGTTGCCAGGCCAGCCTGCCACTGCCAGCCTGTGTGTCTGGCTCACAGCATATACTGTGCCTACTTCCTCAGTGCCACCACTCATATCTGGTGTAACATTAGTGTAAATTTAAAAAAAAAAAAACTTTTACATCAGTCTGCTAGTGTAATCTAATTTCAGTTGCCAGGCCAGCCTGCCACTGCCAGCCTGTGTGTCAGGCTCACAGCATATACTGTGCCTACTTCCTCAGTGCCACCACTCATATCTGGTGTAATATTAGTGTAAATATTTAAAAAAAAAAACTTTTACATCAGTCTGCTAGTGTAATCTAATTGCAGTTGCCTGCCTGCCAGCGTGTCTGCCAGGCCCACTTGCCAATTTAGTGGCACCACTCATATTTGTTGTAACAGTAGTGTAAATATTTTTAAAAAAACTTTTTTGACTGTGAAACATCAGTCTGCTAGTGTAATCTTATTGCAGTTGCCTGCCTACCAGCGTGTGTGCCAGGCCCACTTGCCAAGTTAGTGGCACCACTCATATTTGTTGTAACAGTAGTGTAAATATTTAATAAAAAAACTTTTTTGACTGTGAAACATCAGTCTGCTAGTGTAATCTAATTGCAGTTGCCTGCCTGCCTGCCAGCGTGTGTGCCAGGCCCACTTGCCAACTAGTGCCACCAATCATATTTGTTATAACAGTAGTGTAAATATTTAATAAAAAACTTTTTTGACTGTGAAACATCAGTCTGCTAGTGTAATCTAATTGCAGTTGCCTGCCTGCCAGCGTGTGTGCCAGGCCCACTTGCCAAGTTAGTGGCACCACTCATATTTGTTGTAACAGTAGTGTAAATATTTTTTAAAAAAACTTTTTTGACTGTGAAACATCAGTCTGCTAGTGTAATCTAATTGCAGTTGCCTGCCTGCCAGCGTGTGTGCCAGCCCCACTTGCCAACTAGTGCCACCAATCCTATTTGTTATAACAGTAGTGTAAATATTTTTTAAAAAAACTTTTTTGACTGTGAAACATCAGTCTGCTAGTGTAATCTAATTGCAGTTGCCTGCCTGCCAGCGTGTGTGCCAGGCCCACTTGCCAAGTTAGTGGCACCACTCATATTTGTTGTAACAGTAGTGTAAATATTTAAAAAAAAAACTTTTTTGACTGTGAAACATCAGTCTGCTAGTGTAATCTTATTGCAGTTGCCTGCCTGCCTGCCAGCATGTGTGCCAGGCCCACTTGCCAAGTTAGTGGCACCACTCATATTTGTTGTAACAGTAGTGTAAATATTTTTTTTAAAAAAATTTGACTGTGAAACATCAGTCTGCTAGTGTAATCTTATTGCAGTTGCCTGCCTGCCTGCCAGCATGTGTGCCAGGCCCACTTGCCAAGTTAGTGGCACCACTCATATTTGTTGTAACAGTATTGTAAATATTTTTTTAAAATTTTTTTGACTGTGAAACATCAGTCTGCTAGTGTAATCTTATTGCAGTTGCCTGCCTGCCTGCCAGCATGTGTGCCAGGCCCACTTGCCAAGTTAGTGGCACCACTCATATTTGTTGTAACAGTAGTGTAAATATTTTTTAAAAAAATTTTTTGACTGTGAAACATCAGTCTGCTAGTGTAATCTAATTGCAGTTGCCAGGCCAGCCTGCCACTGCCAGCCTGTGTGTCTGGCTCACAGCATATACTGTGCCTACTTCCTCAGTGCCACCACTCATATCTGGTGTAACATTAGTGTAAATTTAAAAAAAAAAAAACTTTTACATCAGTCTGCTAGTGTAATCTAATTTCAGTTGCCAGGCCAGCCTGCCACTGCCAGCCTGTGTGTCAGGCTCACAGCATATACTGTGCCTACTTCCTCAGTGCCACCACTCATATCTGGTGTAATATTAGTGTAAATATTTAAAAAAAAAAACTTTTACATCAGTCTGCTAGTGTAATCTAATTGCAGTTGCCTGCCTGCCAGCGTGTCTGCCAGGCCCACTTGCCAATTTAGTGGCACCACTCATATTTGTTGTAACAGTAGTGTAAATATTTTTAAAAAAACTTTTTTGACTGTGAAACATCAGTCTGCTAGTGTAATCTTATTGCAGTTGCCTGCCTACCAGCGTGTGTGCCAGGCCCACTTGCCAAGTTAGTGGCACCACTCATATTTGTTGTAACAGTAGTGTAAATATTTAAAAAAAAAACTTTTTTGACTGTGAAACATCAGTCTGCTTTTTTGTGTCAGGCTCACGGCGTATACTGTGCCCACTTGCCCAGTGCCACCACTCATATCTTGTTTAATAGTAGTGTAAGTGTAAATTTTAAAAAAATAAACTTTTTGGATTGTGAAACATCAGTCTGCTTTTTTGTGTCAGGCTCACAGCGTATACTGTGCTCACTTGCCCAGTGGCACCACTCATATTTTGTTTAATAGTAGTGTAAGTCTACATTTAAAAAAAAATGACAGGCAGAGGCAGGCCACCCCGCAGGTGCCGTTGTGGTCGTGGTGCTGTGATTCCCTTTGATCCTACAATAATGCACAGTGGTCAGAGGCCACGTACCATGAACGCGAAAAGTTCTGAGGAGGACCCAGTTGACTGGCTAACACAAGACACCCAATCCTCTACAGCTTCCGCTCGGAACCTTAACACAACATCCACCTCCAGCTTAGCTTAGGGCACCTCTCAAGTGACCAGTGCCACTCACCCGCCTGCCACCATCACCAACACTAGCACCACAGCCGCTTCACTTGATCTGTCAGAGGAGTTATTGACACATCAGTTGGAAGAAATGAGTAATGCGCAACCATCATTGACAGAGGATGTAGATAACAGTGATATGTCTCAGTCAGGCAGCATTACAGACATGGACGTACGGTGTGATGATGATGATGATGTTGTACCCGCTGCTGTTTCCTTTGTTGATTTGTCAGATACAAGTGAAGCGGTTGATGATGATGCGTCCGTGGATGTCACGTGGGTGCCCGCTAGAAGAGAAGAATGAGAGGGGGAAAGTTCAGATGGGGAGACAGAGAGGAGGAGGAGGAGGAGACGAGTTGGAAACAGGGGGAGGTCGTCGCAAGGAGATAGTGGCACAGTCAGACAGCATGCATCGGCACCCGGAGTCAGCCAGACAGCACGCCAATCAACGCATGCTGTTGCCACCACCAGAATGCCGTCATCGCAGAGCTCAGCAGTGTGGCATTTTTTGTGTGTGTCTGCCTCTGACAACAGCGATGCCATTTGCAACCTGTGCCAAAAGAAACTGAGTCGTGGGAAGTCCAACACCCACCTAGGTACAACTGCTTTGAGAAGGCACATGATCTCACATCACAAACGCCAATGGGATGAACACATGAGTAGAAGCAGTACACAAACTCAAAGCCGCCATCCTCCTCCTGGTCCAGCATCTTCAGCCACATCAACCACTGCTGTACTCTCAACCATCCGCCACTCAGTCTCTCTTCCGTAGCAGTTCCTGCTCATCTGCCCACAGTCAGGTGTCTGTCAAGGACATGTTTGAGCGTAAGAAGCCAATGTCCCAAAGTCACCCCCTTGCCCGGCGTCTGACAGCTGGCTTGTCTGAACTCTTAGCCCGCCAGCTTTTACCATACAAGCTGGTGGAGTCTGAGGCGCTCAAAAAATTTGTATCTATTGGGACACCGCAGTGGAAGGTACCTGGCCAAAATTTCTTTTCACAAAAGGCAATCCCCAACCTGTACTCGATTGTGCGAAAGGAAGTAATGGCATGTCTGGCACACAGTGTTGGGGCAAGGGTCCATCTGACCACTGATAGCTGGTCTGCAAAGCATGGTCAGGGCAGGTATATCACCTACACTGCGCATTGGGTAAACCTGCTGACGGCTGACAAGCATGGAATGCGTGGCTCTGCAGAGGAGTTGATGACACCGCCACGACTTGCAGACAGGCCTGCTGCTACCTCCTCTACTCCTCCTACTCCATCCTCTTCCATAACCTCTTCCTCGGCTGAGTCCTCTTCTGCTGCTGCGTCTTGCTCCACATCAACGGCACCCCCCCAGCTCCCCAGGTACTATTCAACATCCCGGATACGGCAGTGTCACGCCGTCTTGGGGTTGACTTGCCTGAAAGCAGAGAGTCACACCGCACCAGCACTCCTGTCCGCCCTGAACGCACAGGTGGATCAGTGGCTGACTCCGCACCAACTGGAGATTGGCAAAGTGGTTTCTGACAATGGAAGTAATTTGGTGGCGGCATTGAAATTGGGCAAGTTGACACATGTGCCGTGCATGGCACATGTGTGTAATCTGATTGTACAACGCTTTGTGCATAAGTACCCAGGCTTACAGGATGTCCTGAAGCAGGCCAGGAAGGTGTGTGGCCATTTCAGGCGTTCCTACACGGCCATGGCGCACTTGTCAGATATCCAGCGGCGAAACAACCTGCCAGTGAGGCGCTTGATTTGCGACAGCCCGACACGTTGGAATTCAACACTCCTAATGTTCGACCGCCTGCTCCAACAAGAAAAAGCTGTTAACGAGTATTTGTATGCCCGGGGTGCTAGGACAGCCTCTGGGGAGCTGGGGATTTTTTTGCCATGTTACTGGACGCTCATGCGCAATGCCTGTAGGCTCATGCGTCCTTTTGAGGAGGTGACAAACCTTGTCAGTCGCACCAAAGGCACCATCAGCGACATCATACCATTTGTTTTCTTCCTGGAGCGTGCCCTGCGAAGAGTGCTGGATCAGGCCGTAGATGAGCGTGAAGGGGAAGAGTTGTGGTCTCCATCACCACCAGAAACAGCCTTATCAGCATCGCTTGCTGGACCAGCGGCAACGCAGGAAGAGGATTGTGAGGAAGAGGAGTCAGAGGAGGAATGTGGCTTTGAGGAGGAGGAGGAAGACCAAGCACAACAGGCATCCCAGGGTGCTCGTTGTTGTCACCTATCTGGTACCCGTGGTGTTGTATGTGGCTGGGGGGAAGAAGATACCTTCAGTGAGATCAGTGAGGACGAGGAACGGGACATGACTAGCTCGGCATCCAACCTTGTGCAAATGGGGTCTTTCATGCTGTCGTGCCTGTTGAGGGACACTCGTATAAAAAAGCTGAAGGAGAACGAACTGTACTGGGTGTCTATGCTACTAGACCCCCGGTATAAGCATAAAGTGACTGAAATGTTACCGAATTCCCACAAGTCAGAAAGGATGGAGCAGTTCAAAAATAAATTAAAAAGTATGCTTTACACAGCGTATAAGGGTGATGTCACAGCACAACGGGAATCTAACAGGGGAAGAGATGAAAGTAATACTCCTCCTCCCACGACCACGCAGGCAAGGACAGGACGCTTTCCAGACGTGTTGTTGATGGTGGACATGCGGACCTTTTTAACTCCTATGCATCGCCACAGCCCTTCGGATCCAGCCTCAGAGAACGACTCAACCGACAGGTAGCAGACTACCTCACATTAACTGCGGATCTCAACACTCTGAGGAGCGATGAACCCCTTGACTACTGGGTGTGCAGGCTTGACCTGTGGCCTGAGCAATCCCAATTTGCAATCGAACTTCTGGCCTGTCCCGCTTCAAGTGTCCTGTCAGAAAGGACCTTCAGTGCAGCAGGAGGTATTGTCACTGAGAAGAGAAGTCGCCTAGGTCAAAAAAGTCTTGATTATCTCACCTTTATTAAAATGAATGAGGGATGGATCCCGAAGGGACTGACATTGATACATTCAAGTAAAAAAGGCCTGATGAGATGAGCTGCCTTGGGCTAAAAATGGTCCACACGCTGCTGTATTTTATCTTCGAATGCCGGATGACTTGCGTGACTTATCCGCCAACAACTAGGGTTGAAGCCGCAATGTTTTAGGGCACTTTCTAACTGTCAAACAAACATCAATTTTTCTGGCCGTTGCTACAGCAGCGGCTGCAACAATACCTAATTTTTCAGGCATGTGTACATGCCTACTTTTTCTGGCCTCTGGTGCTGCACTGTGGCTTCAAAACCCAAACCAAAAAAAAGGCACATAACAGGGATTAAACTGCTAAGAATAGTACTACTTAACACACCACTCATATCTGGTGGCACAGTAGATTGCACGCGCAGTGCCCCAAATTTGAAGTAGGAGGACCGACCAAGCATCTTTTTCCATCTCCCGGTTCCTAAAAATTATCTCTAGGTTCCTAAAAACGATGCCATACCTGTACTCGATTGTGCAAAAGGAAGTCATGGCATATGGGGTCTTTCATGCTGTCGTGCCTGTTGAGGGTCAGGGACCCTCGTATAAAAAGGCTGAAGGAGAACGACCTGTACTGGGTGTCCAAGCATCTTTTTCCATCTCCCGGTTCCTAACAATTATCTCCGGGTTCCTAAAATCGATGCCATACCTGTACTCGATTCTGCAAAAGGAAGTCATGGCATATGGGGTCTTTCATGCTGTCGTGCCTGTTGAGGGTCGGGGACCCTCGTATAAAAAGACTGAAGGAGAACGACCTGTACTGGGTGACCAAGCTTCTTTTTCCATCTCCCGGTTCCTAACAATTATCTCCGGGTTCCTAAAATTGATGCCATACCTGTACTCGATTCTGCAAAAGGAAGTTATGGCATATGGGGTCTTTCATGCTGTCGTGCCTGTTGAGGGTCGGGGACCCTCGTATAAAAAGGCTGAAGGAGAACGACCTGTACTAGGTGTCCAAGCATCTTTTTCCATCTCCCAGTTCCTAACAATTATCTCCGGGTTCCTAAAATCGATGCCATACCTGTACTCGATTCTGCAAAAGGAAGTCATGGCATATGGGGTCTTTCATGCTGTTGTGCCTGTTGAGGGTCGGGGACCCTCGTATAAAAAGGCTGAAGGAGAACGACCTGTACTGGGTGTCCAAGCATCTTTTTCGATCTCCCGGTTCCTAACAATTATCTCCGGGTTCCTAAAATCGATGCCATACCTGTACTCAATTCTGCAAAAGGAAGTCATGGCATATGGGGTCTTTCATGCTGTCGTGCCAGTTGAGGATCGGGGACCCTCGTATAAAAAGGCTGAAGGAGAACGACCTGTACTGGATGTCCAAGCATCTTTTTCCATCTCCCGGTTCCTAAAATCCATGCCATATACACGTCCACTGATAGGGGACACCGCAGTGGAAGGTACCCGGCCACAATTTCTTTGCACAAAAGGCAATCCCGGACCGCAACCTGTACTTGATTGTGCAAAAGGAAGTAACCTTACCATGGGTCCCAGACTGCACGTCTTTTAATTCTCTGTCTGAGAAATTATATATCTATCAAATCTATCTATTTATCTATCAAATCTATCTAACTATCAATCATATCTATCAAATGTATAATCCATCTATTGATCTATGTAATTTGTATCTATCAAATGTATATTGCATCTATTGATCTATGTAATTTGTATCTATCAAATGTATATTGCATCTATTGATCTATGTAATTTGTATCTATCAAATGTATATTGCATCTATTGATCTATGTAATTCGTATCTATCAAATGTATATTGCATCTATTGATCTATGTAATTCGTATCTATCAATGTATATTGCATCTATTGATCTATGTAATTCGTATCTATCAAATGTATATTGCATCTATTGATCTATGTAATTCGTATCTATCATATGTATATTGCATCTATTGATCTATGTAATTCGTATCTATCAAATGTATATTGCATCTATTGATCTATGTAATTCGTATCTATCAAATGTATATTGCATCTATTGATCTATGTAATTTGTATCTATCAAATGTATATTGCATCTATTGATCTATGTAATCTATGTATCTATCTATCTATCTATCAAATCTATCTATCTCGTGGCCGGACTGTTTTGTGACAGCCACTTGTGTTTCGGCCAAATTTGAAGTAGGAGGACCGACCAAGCATCTTTTTCCATCTCCCGGTTCCTAAAATCAATGCCATATACACCTCCCCCGATAGGTTGAGTAACAGGTATTAAACTGCTAAGAATAGTACTACTTAACACACCACTCATATCTCATGGCACAATAGATTGCATGCGAAGTGCCCCAAATTTGAAGCAGGAGGATTGATCAAGCATCTTTTTCCATCTCCTGGTTCCTAAAATCCATGCCATATACACGTCCCCTGGCGCCGCAACTGCCTCTGGGAACCTTACCATGGGTCCCAGACCGCACGTCTTGTAATTCTCTGTCTGGGAAATTATATATCTATCAAATCTATCTCTTTTTCTATCAAATCTATCTGTAATGTCTGAAAAAAAGACATATGTTAGAGTGGACCACAGCTACTGATAAAACAATATATATATATAAATGGTGTAGCTAAGTGTGTGGCAGGGTGTCACATTAATATTACCCTTTAGTAATATGTGATAACCTAGCACACACACAACTAGCAGTTAATATGTGAAGAAGGTAAGGAAAAATAAACAAAGCAACAGCAAGCACTATTGCTGAAGTATAAAGTTAAATTCGATTCAGCAGTGTAACTAGTTGCTTTAACCTCAGTTATGATATATTGTTAACGTTAAACCATAAAATTATATATGTTTGTGCACAAACCAAAGTGATAGTAAAGCTTAAGCAGTTTTGGGAAGCAATGGGTAATGGACACTAGTAAAGTAACATGAGCTCTTATAATTAGTGCACATAGAAGATTGCGGCAAAAGTACAGTGTGAGCAATATAAGCAAAGGAACCCCCTTAGTGTTGGTACCTGATAGAACTAAAGTTGGAGACTGAACTTCGGTATAACCGCAAGTAAGGTAAGTGCTGAGAGCGGTAAGATAGCAGCTGGATGTCGGCAGAAAGTGGCGTGTGACGTCACAGAGGCCGGAGTTCCGGTAGCGGAGCAGTTCACTTCACAGGGAAGCAGCTTGAATGAGACAGGGCTCAGGGAGCGGTTGCTGCACAGACTGCAGGTAGAGGGTGGAGCTCAGGACTGGTCCGGAATGAATCAATACCAAGCAATGAGTAAGTGAGGATTGTTGCTATTTATGGCAGTTGCTGAGGATTTAAAGGGCCAGTGAGATGTAACAATAGGTGAGAATGAGAAGCATGACACTATCTAACTGTCAATCGTATCTATCAAATGTATATTGCATCTATTGATCTATGTAATTCGTATCTATCAAATGTATATTGCATCTATTGATCTATGTAATTCGTATCTATCAAATGTATATTGCATCTATTGATCTATGTAATTCGTATCTATCAAATGTATATTGCATCTATTGATCTATGTAATCTATGTATCTATCTATCAAATCTATCTATCTATCTCGTGGCTGTGCAAATGGACTGTTTGCGGTTGTTTGCGGTGCGTTACACGGGGAGTTTGGTCTGTCACTGTGAAGCGGGCGTAACCCTTACACTACCTGATCGATACAACATCATACCTGATGTTTTAAAGCACGTTATTCCAAACAATTTAGGAATGTTAGGTGATTTATGCCCTTTATGGCTTAAAACCATTTTTGCCATGGATCCCCCTCCGGCATGCCACAGTCCAGGTGTTAGTCCCCTTGAAACAACTTTTCCATCACTATTGTGGCCAGAAAGAGTCCCTGTGGGTTTTAAAGTTCGCCTGCCTATTGAAGTCAATGGCGGTTCACCCGGTTCGCGAACAGTTGCGGAAGTTCGAGTCCACCGTTCGCGAACCGAAATTTTTAGGTTTGCGACATCACTAGTTGCTTAGACATCTTTTTCAGTTATTGAATGACCCTATCGTAAACAGATATGGGGAATTTGAGTCTAATTCGAATGGTGCACCTCATTAGACATGGGTTTTTTTCCTCCTGTTTGTCATTTGTTTGAAATCTTTCCCAGTTTTTTTGAACGATAGGGCTCCATTTGGCTGGTCCTGCAGGTAGGCCTGTGTCTTTTAAGTGTTAACCTTCGGGTTGCCTAATATTTTATTTTGTATCTGATGGGATGTCTTTTATTTGTGTCTGATCCCATCTGGGATCTATACTCTTTGTTACTTCTCCGGAAGTTGTTTAGACACGTTGGTCCTATGTTTAATATTGTCCGTTTTCTGTTTTTCCCCTATGTGGGAGAATTTATGCAGCTTGACTGGTTAGGACCCTGAGTACAGGTTGGTCCTGTCGGGTTCGTTCGGTTTTGTAGCTGTTCAGACACGTGGCGCTGTTGCTGCTGGACTGGTTCGGTTGTAGTGCTGAGTGCTCAAGTTATCATTGTTTTTTATGATCAACTAAGCATTCGAGAGGACCTGTGGGTTCGCGAGGCGGGAAAAGATTGTTTCAGTCCTTATAGCCTTCAGTCATAGATGACCGGGCAGGGGAGGGTTCCGCTGCGTCACTCTATCTGACATCTGATTTCATCAGGACCTAGAGTTTCCTCCTCCATGTGGGTGAGGGCTGGCATGCGTAGTGCCCCATTACCACTGGTTGAGTGGTTTGGCCTTCAGTTTTAGGCTTCTGGATGGTCCTATTGGGGCTTGATCGAACAGCTTGTAGGATATCTGTACAGCATGCAGAAGGTTTTCTATTTTGAAACCTGTTGCAATTTTGGCACCTTAAGGGCATGTCAGCTGTTTCTAGTGTATCTAGATACGACTCTTACTCTGGGCCGTGTAGGGTCTGTCTGAGTTATGAGACCTTTGGGTCTTCTTCCATTGTCTCTGGGTGGTTAGATCTCCTTTTGGGGATCTGTGTTCCGGACGTTGGTTGATCCCTGTAGGGACTTGCTTAGCTTGGGGTTCTCCGGAGCTGGGAAGGTTTAGCACCTTTCTCTCCCCTGTGTCCTCTGCCTGTGTGGAGGTAATGGGGAGACTAGCCCTGCTAGTAGGGTTTTGGGAATTCAAAGTATCCCTTCTGTTGTCCTGAGGCCTTGTAAAGTCCCTTCATTTGACTTCTAGCCTTGCTCCTTGGAGAGTTGGACTTTATCTAGGGGTAGTTCCTTCCTTTGGTTGGGGCTTTTGAGTTCTTTTCACTGTCTGGATTCTCTGGATATGCTCCATTCCCTTTGTCTGTTTTTTTGGCCATTCGGGGTTTTTAGTTCCAGGGTATAGTTGCCTGAACTATTAAGTACCCAGACCTATTTTTCTCCTGAGTCTTCCTCTTTCTGGGGTTTCACTCCTGTCCCAATTTTGGGTTGTTTTGGATCTCAGGGATGGTCGGTCAGGATGTTCCACGATGGTGGGAACTGAAGCTATGTCCTTGCTCCATCTAACAGACTGGGTCAGGGTTGGCCCGGTTTATTGGAGTATTTATTACTCCTTGTCACAGAGTAATCTATGTCATCTGGGGTTATCTGGGTGGCTTGGGCCTCAAGAATGTGGGTTTCTACCCGACTGCTGGCGCTGTATTCCAATTTCTGGTGCGCCTTAGGGTGCATTCCCCTGTTAGTTTGCCAGTGTATCCGTGGATTCTCTGCTCTGCAGGCAAATGGGTTGGCTGTGCCTCTGTTGGGCGAGCTACTTGTGAGGGGGTCCTCTCTAGGACATTTGCTGGATTTTTTCTTCCCGTTTAGCCGGTGGCTTCGGGCCTTGAAGATGGTTATTGCCCTTCCGGCCTCTCCCATTTTTCTTTAGGGGATATTCTCTTCTTAGGGAGACGGAGTCCTTACTTGAGGCTTCTCCTGGTCAGGAAGTGGAAGGTGGACTTGGTTCCACCTGGAACCTTGCTGGTTCCATGTCAGACTGTGGGGCCTGTTTGATAGAGTCTTAGGTCTATGGCCTTGTCTGGTTTCAGAGTAGGGTTGTACTTGTACTCTGAGGGGATGGCTCTGCCATCTTTATGCTCGTTCCTGTACCAGTTTCAGGATTTTTGTTCCCTTATATTGGTGGCCCAGCTAGGTCTGCAGGTCAGGATGCCCGAGTGGTTTATGGGTCACAGTATCCTTTGGGATGTGTGAGCTTGCTGAGTCTATTCTGATAGCTCAGTCTGCTGGGAGATGGTTTTTCCTTTCTACTTGCTCCTTTGACAGGAGAAGGTTTCCTCTTCCTTTGGGTTCTGAGGGTATTCTCTCCTTCTCAGGGCCCTCGATGGAGGATTTGTGTTCCCCTTTTTAGGGACCTGTGAGTAGGTCTGGCGGCTTAGGTTGCCTGGAGTGTGCCCTCTGTCGGGGGCTGTCTTGTGCGGTCTGTTTTTTGATGACTGCTTCTTCTTCTTCCTTGCAAGCTTGCTCTGTGTCGTCCTGTTTGGGACTCTGTGTTCTTGAACTTGGGGTTTTGCCTGTGTCTGTTACACGCTCTTTCACAGTCAAATACTTGTGTATTCTAGGGCAGGCACTGGGAGGTTTTTGCCTCTTTAGCTGTGTTCCTTGCTTGCAGGATGTGGGGGAGACGTCTTTTGGTGCCGTGCCCAGTTTTACCCTGGGTTTCGCCTGGTATAGGCATGGCCTCCTTCCCTGTTTGGGTCTCTGTGTGCTAGGCCCACTCTTGGAGGTGCTGTTTTTGTATTAAGGGGCCTTTTGGTTTCCTCTGTCCTCATTGCCTTGTTCCCTTTGGGGATTTTGGCTGCTTTACCCTTCATTTGGGAGGGGTGAGTGGAGGGGGTACCGTCTTTTGGGCGACTGTGTCTCTTGGAGGACTGTTGGCTCAGTCGAGTCCATTTTCAGGTCTCTAGTATGGCTCTGAACTGGCTGCAAGTCAGTGTCACTGGGGCTTTTCCTTTAAAAAAAAATTCTTGGCTTCAGACGAAGCGGAACTTTTTATTTGGGTAGAGGTTCAGGCTTGGTGCTCTCATCATGGGCTGCCTATTGTAACCTCCCGTCTTGGCATTCAGTGTCCTCTATAGCTTGGGTATTGTTTCCCAAAAGTAATGAATGCAGCTGTGGACTCTTTCCATTTAAGAAGAAAAACATAAATTATGCTTACCTAATAATTTCCTTTTCTTTTGATGGAAAGAGTTCACAGCTCCCCACCCATAAGAAGGGAGAGAGAACTTCAGTGGTGCTGGGAGCACCATTAATTACAGCAGGAAAGGTGGGCGGGATGGTTAGCTGGATAGGGGGTAGGTGTTAAAAAAACCCCAAAGAAAACACAATACAGAAAAATACAGCAAAAATACATAGGGAGAAGGGAGAGAGAACATTAGAATGCCCCTTTAAATGCAGAGATTTGCAGGCAAAGAAACAAGACATACATGTCAATATATTTACCACAAGATCATATTTAAATGTGCCTTTTGTCACAGCATAAATAATATAACGTTGTTAGTTTAAAAAATTAACAAAAAAAAGATGTTTAGAATCAGCA
Organism: Bombina bombina; assembly: GCF_027579735.1. NCBI lineage: Eukaryota > Metazoa > Chordata > Amphibia > Anura > Bombinatoridae > Bombina > Bombina bombina. Next base: position 164,311,488 of record NC_069499.1, on the reverse strand, counting down.
TTAACAGCGCGGTGTAAAACGTGCTGAGAAGTTTGTCAGATTAAAGGGACAGTCGTCTACTCCAGATTTTTTATTGTTTAAAAAGATAGATAATCCCTTTATTACCCATTCCCCAGTTTTGCATAACCAACATAGTTATATTAATATACTTTTTACCTTTGTGATTACCTTGTATCTAAGCAGACTGCCCCCTTATATTAGTTATTTTGACAGACATGCATTTTAGCCAATCAGTGCTGACTCCTAAGTAACTCCACGTGCGTGAGCACAATGTAATCTATATGGCACACATGAACTAACACCCCCTAGCTGTGAAAAACTGTAAAAACACCCTGAGATAAGATGCGGCCTTCAAGGGCTTAGAAATTAGCATATGAGCCTACCTAGGTTTAGCATTCAACAAAGAATACCAAGAGAACAAAAGTAAATTGGAAAGTTGTTTAAAATAGCATGTCCTATCTGAATGATAAAAGTTTAATTTTGAATGAACTGTCCCTTTAATGAAAACATAATAGCTAAAATGAGGAGCAACAACATATGTAAATGCAGCATTCGTGCTATGAACTAGATCTGGAATTCAGCTATCAGCATCCAAATTTTAAAACTAGCACAACACTAAATGTTCTAACAAAGAAGAGTATTTTATAATTGCACTACTGTTTGCCTCTAACTGGTTTTACCCCACAAAGGTGTTAAACAAAAAGTTAAAGTCTGCTCATTAGTGACAATGTAGTCGTGCTCTTAAGCTTGACACAGATACAAAAAACCCTGCATACTGCTATGCATGTATGCTGTCCCCAATTGGCTCTCCAGCCGGTGTTCAGCTCAGGAATAGGAATGTATTGCTTCTCCAGAGCCAACTTTTACTATGTGTTTAATCCTTTTGTGGAGGCTTAACACAACTTTAGAAGCATGTAGTAGTGCAATAGCAAATACTCATTTTCCAGGGACTGCTCCTGCTTAGCCCAACCCAACACAGGACACGCCTGAATGGCTTGTTCCCGTAGAACTACGGTGGTCCACAGCCAACAAGTTCCCCTCACCTCCCTTTCCTGCAAAACCATCAGGAAAATGTTAGTAGGAATGGACACAGCCTAGGTTAGTGATGGCAAACACTTTTGGGCCCAAGTGCCCAAACTTCTAAAGCATGATAAATATAATTATTATTACCATTTATTTATATATTATGCAGGTTACATATTATACAGGTATAAACTTGCTTAGTATAATAAACAAAAGACATTAACAAACTGTAAGAGGTACAGAGCCCCATCTGTTAGTCACTGTTTACAAAAGATGATCAACAGGACAGTTGGATTTGTGAGCTTCCATTCTAAAGAAAATCAACTAACATCATTCTTCTTAAATGGAAAGAGTCCACAGCTGCATTCATTACTTTTGGGAATTAAGAACCTGGCCACCAGGAGGAGGCAAAGACACCCCAGCCAAAGGCTTAAATACTCCTCCCACTTCCCTCATCCCCCAGTCATTCTTTGCCTTTTGTCCCAGGAGGTTGTCAGGGAAGTGTCAGAATTTTTAATTTTTGTTTTTTGTCTCTAATGGAGGGTAGTACTCTTCGGCATGGGACAGGAGTTTTAAGTAGTCCTGTCAGTCTCCTAGTGAGGGCTTGGATGAAAGTTAGAGTCCGGAGATGCAGGGAGTGTCTCTCTGTGAAACCATCCCGACTCATATTAACAGCTCCTCAAGCAATCAGGGTTGTCGAACTTCGCTCCGTTGCCTGCTTTCTTCTCTCAAGTCCATGGCGGAGGCAATGCCACTATTTGTCACACTTGAAAGGCCGTGTTCCTGTTCCATGGCGTATATTCTGGTAAGATTATTTCATTTTACTTTATCGTCAATATACTGTAATGTGAATGTTTTTCCCAGGAGGCTACAACACCTTGCGGGTCTAACTAAATGACATATGGGTCTCAGTGAGTCTCCATTAGTATCTTGGAATCGAGGGTTAATATCTCCTGAGGGGGGTTATTGAACAGGGGAGTTTATAATCATGTTTGTTACGTGATTCAAACTGCTTATGTGTGATGTTTATGGGCTCGTGGTTGGAACTTTGAGGCCTTTGGAAGTGAAGCGGTCTTTTGGTTGGGCGCGCTATTTTTCGACTGTACAGTTCACCTTTTGTTCGGGTGTGGTTACGTTCTGTTCCCCATTCCTGATCGTGTGGCGAAGGGAATATTCTAGTCCGCAGGGGTCTGGTCATAGGAGGTGGTGAGTGCCCCAGCCATTGTAGGTGTCAGGTGCCGTTTTTTATTTTAATACTTTAGTCCATATTGATATTTCCTCTATCCAGTTATGGAGGATTCTGATGCTGAGACTATTTTGATTCCAGTTTCAGATTCTGTGTCCGGTGATGAATCTGGATTAGCCTCGTTGACACATGTCGACCAGTTTTGTTCCGTATGCCATATTAGAGTGCCCGGTTCCTCGGGCTTGGGGAATCAGGGGCCTGCTTAGCCATCCGCCTCGGGGGGCCCCGTCCTCCAGGAGGCGATTTCCCTACCAATTCATACTACACATGCGGGTCACCCAGTTTATGGTTCCTCCATGCGAGGTTGCAGCATGTTTTCGCTTCCAGATAATGTTAGCGATGGTCCGTCTGCAGAGTCCAGACGTTTATTTGAGATTGTGCTCGTGCCCTATTGTCCGGGTCTTCCGCCTTGGCGTGGGCCTCTACAGTTCCCCGTGGGTGTAACTGTTCCGGAATGTTGTGCCTTTCGTTACAGTATTTCGCGCCTTAGCGTGTTGCTTAGACATCTTTTTCAGTTATTGAATGACCCTATTGTAAACAGATATGGGGAATTTGAGTCTAATTTGAATGGTGCACCTCATTAGACATGGGGTTTTTTCCTCCTGTTTGTCATTTGTTTGAAATCTTTCCTAGTTTTTTTTGAATGATAGGGCTCCGTTTGGCTGGTCCTGCAGGTAGGCCTGTGTCTTTTGGGTGTTAACCTTCGGGTTGCCTTATATTTTATTTTGTATCTGATGGGATGTCTTTTATTTGTGTCTGTTTCCTTCGGGAACCATCTGTGATCTATACTCTTTGTTACTTCTCCGGAAGTTGTTTAGACACGTTGGTCCTATGTTTAATATTGTCCGTTTTCTGTTTTTCCCCTATGTGGGAGAATTTATGCAGCTTGACCAGTTAGGACCCTGAGTACAGGCTGGTCCTGTCGGGTTCGTTCGGTTTTTGTGGCTGTTCAGACACGTGGTGCTGTTTCTGCTGGACTGGTTTGGTTGTAGTGCTGAGTGCTCAAGTTATCATTGTTTTTTATGTTCAACTAAGCATTCGAGAGGACCTGTGGGTTTGCGAGGCGGGAAAAGATTGTTTCAGTCCTTATAGCCTTCGGTCATAGATGACCGGGCAGGGGAGGGTTCCGCTGCGTCACTCTGACATCTGATTTCATCAGGACCTAGAGTTTCCTCCTCCATGTGGGTGAGGGCTGGCATGCGTAGCGCCCCATTACCACTGGTTGAGTGGTTTGGCCTTCAGTTTTAGGCTTCTGGATGGTCCTATTGGGGCTTGATCGAACAGCTTGTAGGATATCTGTACAGCATGCGGAAGGTTTTCTATTTTGAAACCTGTTGCAATTTTGGCACCTTAAGGGCATGTCAGCTGTTTCTAGTGTATCTAGATACGACTCTTACTCTGGGCCGCGTAGGGTCTGTCTGAGTTATGAGACCTTTGGGTCTTCTTCCATTGTCTCCGGGTGGTTAGATCTCCTTTTGGGGATCTGTGTTCCGGACGTTGGTTGAACCCTGTAGGGACTTGCTTAGCTTGGGGTTCTCCGGAGCTGGGAAGGTTTAGCACCTTTCTCTCCCCTGTGTCCTCTGCCTGTGTGGAGGTGATGGGGATACTAGCCCTGCTAGTAGGGTTTTGGGAATTCAAAGTATCCCTTCTGTTGTCCTGAGGCCTTGTAAAGTCCCTTCATTTGACTTCTAGCCTTGCTCCTTGGAGAGTTGGACTTTATCTAGGGGTAGTTCCTTCCTTTGGTTGGGGCTTTTGAGTTCTTTTCACTGTCTGGATTCTCTGGATATGCTCCATTCCCTTTGTCTGTTTTTTTGGCCAGTCGGGGTGTTTAGTTCCAGGGTATAGTTGCCTGAACTATTAAGTACCCGGACCTGTTTTTCTCCTGAGTCTTCCTCTTTCTGGGGTTTCACTCCTGTCCCAGTTTTGGTTTGTTTTGGATCTCAGGGCTGGTCAGGATGTTCCACGATGGTGGGAACTGGAGCTATGTCCTTGCTCCATCTAACAGACTGGGTCAGGGTTGACCCGGTTTATTGGTGTATTTATTACTCCTTGCCACAGAGTAACCCATGTCATCTGGGGTTATCTGGGTGGCTTGCGCCTCAAGAATGTGGGTTTCTACCCGGCTGCTGGCGATGTATTCCAATTTCTGGTGCGCCTTAGGGTGCATTCCCTTGTTAGTTTGCCAGTGTATCCGTGGATTCTCTGCTCTGCAGGCAAATGGGTTGGCTGTGCCTCTGTTGGGCGAGCTACTTGTGAGGGGGTCCTCTCTAGGACATTTGCGGGATTTTTCTTCCCGTGTAGCCGGTGGCTTCAGGCCTTGAAGATGGTTATTGCCCTTCCGGCCTCTCCCATTTTTCTTTAGGGGATATTCTCTTCTTAGGGAGACGGAGTCCTTACTTGAGGCTTCTCCTGGTCGGGACTTGGTTCCACCTGGAACCTTGCTGGTTCCATGTCAGACTGTGGGGCCTGTTTGATAGAGCCTTAGGTCTATGGCCTTGTCTGGTTTCAGAGTAGGGTTGCACTGGCGGCTTAGGTTGCCTGGAGTGTGCCCTCTGTCGGGGGCTGTCTTGTGCTGTCTGTTTTTTGATGACTGCTTCTTCTTCTTCCTTGCAAGCTTGTTCTGTGTCGTCCTGTTTGGGACTCTGTGTTCTTGAACTTGGGGTTTTGCCTGGGTCTGTTACACGCTCTTTCACAGTCAAATACTTGCTGTGTTCCTTGCTTGCAGGATGTGGGGAAGATGTCTTTTGGTGCCGTGCCCAGTTTTATCCTGGTTTTATCCTGGGTTTCGTCTGGTATAGGCGTGGCCTCCTTCCCTGTTTGGGTCTCTGTGTGCTAGGCCCACTCTTGGAGGTGCTGTTTTTGTATTAAGGGGCCTTTTGGTTTCCTCTGTCCTCATTGCCTTGTTCCCTTTGGGGATTTTGGCTGCTTTACCCTTCATTTGGGAGGAGTGAGTGGAGGGGGACCGTCTTTTGGGCGACTGTGTCTCTTGGAGGACTGTTGGCTCAGTCGAGTCCATTTTCAGGTCTCTAGTATGGCTCTGAACTGGCTGCAAGTCAGTGTCACTGGGGCTTTTCCTTTAAAAAAAAATTCTCGGCTTCAGACGAAGCAGAATTTTTTATTTGGGTAGAGGTAGACCCCCTCATTTGGTGCTCTCATCATGGGACGCCTATTGTATCCTCCTGTCTTGGCATTCAGTGTCCTCTATAGCTTGGGTATTGTTTCCCAAAAGTAATGAATGCAGCTGTGGACTCTTTCCATTTAAGAAGAAAAACATAAATTATGCTAATAATTTCATTTTCTTTTGATGGAAAGAGTTCACACCCATAATTTTATGTGGGGCGTCCTTATATTCTTCTGGCACCTTTTCACCCTGATATTTCTTCTACTATTCCTTGTTTGTCGGCAGAATGACTGGGGGATGAGGGAAGTGGGAGGAGTATTTAAGCCTTTGGCTGGGGTGTCTTTGCTACCTCCTGGTGGTCCTAATTCCCAAAAGTAATGAATGCAGTTGTGGACTCTTTCCATTAGAAGAAAAGGAAATTATCAGGTAAGCATAATTTATGTTTTTTTCATTGGTTTCAGGTTTCTCTCTCTTTTAAAACTTAAAGTGTCCCTTGTTTCAGTGTTGTCAGAAGGTGAACCAATTTTTCACTGGTGTCAGTGTGTTTGGTATATTGGTGGATACTTACCATGCCCTAGTTCTGTCCTCTCTGCTACCTGCATCCCACTCTTAATCTTTATGAGGGAGAAGAAGGTCAAAATACCAAACTGTAGATGGCTTGCAGTAGAGTTATGAGGGTCACCTTGGTCTGTTCCCATGGCATTGGTCAGTAATTCCACTCCTCAGGGCACATTAACAGGCCATATTTTCATGATACCTGAACTAGGGCGCAAGTTAAATAATCAGGTTATTTACCTGTTCTTATCAGAAGTAATCATGAAAATCTGGCCTATTAGTGTGCCCTGAGGACTGGAATTGAGAAACCCTGACCTAGGTTGAAGAGTAGCAGCATTGTCTGCACAGTTCTCCAGTGACACTCAGTGACTGAATTTTAAACTGCAGTATTAAAGATTTATATTAGCAAAGATACGAGAGTTTTCAGGTCACCAAGCAGACATTCCTTGTTGCCATAGTGACCTTTCACTAGGGCTGGGCGATATGGGGGGGAAATCGCAATTTTATTAAAAATTACTATAACACCTTAATTTTTCAATAAAACGTTTATTTAACACTACAGAATCTTACTGTGCATGTTTCTCAATGTCCAATAGACTCTTGGAGCATACAAATACAAACCACAAAATAGTTCAAATAAAATTAGCTACCTATGCTGTGGTTACATAGTAGAAACGTTTATTTAACACTACAGAATGTTACTGTACATGTTTCTCAATGTCCAATACACTCTTAGAGCATAACAATTAACACTTATAATTAGAGGAAAAATATATATAAAAAAACAAAACTTGTGCACTGCACCACTGTGTACTACTACTGATGACTGATGATCTATCTTCTGGGAATCTACACTTGACTCAACTAAATTATATATTAAATAAATATAAATAATAAATATAGTATTACATTTATCATCTATCTAGTAAGTAACTCTATATATCATTCATCCTCTATAATCTATCTACTAGATAGAGCAGTACGCAGTAGATATTATTTATATATATTTTGGTAACATTATGTTGAATATATTATATTTTACAATTCACTTCACAATACATCCTACAAGCAACCCTTAATGAACATTTATAAATAAAATATATTGTATTATTGTGATATGTAATCAAACTCAATGTTAAGCGTCACAGAAGTTACAATATTCACTTTATTGCTCACAACTTTGAGCTGTCCTCCCACCACAACACTCCCAGATGACTCCCACACACTCTTCAATCTCTTCCAAAATGGTAGTTTCGCGGGCATTCTCAGGTCCGCCCACGGCCACACACTGGTCCGCCTCTCATCCTCCCTCTCCGCCTCCGTTTTCATAACGATCTGAAGATTTATTTATTTTTTTTAAATGCGTACTCTTGCGGTATTAAAACCACGGTGATTAATCGCGGTTTAAAAAAGCATCCGCGATTAATCGTGCAGCCGTACCTTACACCCTGTATTTGTCAAGCTCTGCAATATCGTATTTTACAGTTGGTGCTCAGAGTTATCTTTACCACCAGTTCAGGGTATTGGTTTTAACCTGGCTACATTCCTACAGAAAGTACTACACCTACCCAGGTTCTCTTCAATTAAAATAACCTAAACATTTTTGTTCAAAGGGGTTATATTGAAAGGTGTTTAAGCAAAGGATTCAATTCAAAATTACATTTTCTTTATTCAGATATAGAAATTGTAAACAACTTTACAATTTACTTCTATTATCAAATTAGCTTTGTTTTCTTGGTATCCTTTGTAAGAGAGTTAACATAGGTAGGGTCAGGAGAGCAATGCAAAACTGGGACCTAGCATAACACACTGGGGGAGTGAATGGAAAGAGGTATATGTGTGTGTGTGTGTATATATATATATATATATATATATATATATATATATATATATATATATATATATATATATATATGTGTGTGTGTGTGTGTGTATATTGTATATGATTATATACATTCTTAAATCTATATCTATTTCATAGACTTAGGACTCTGAGTGATCTTTTTCCACGCATATTCCCTATCTTTGCACCCATATATATATATAAAATGGTATCGGTGCAACCCTAATATATATATATATATATATATATATATATATATATATATATATATATATATATATATATATAAAACAAAGGAAAAAACATCAAGGCTGGATTGCGGTTTCCTGCCATGACAAACAGTCACTCTGAAGACCTCAATGAAGTATGCCTGAGCTCGGTGGGGAAATGGAGAGACAGTGTGGATCAACAGGGGTAAGTACTCACAGGATTCTTTACAGCAAATAAGTGAATGGAGGGTTTAACTTGTGATTCTCCGGTAACTTTACCATACGGCACGGCCACCGCTGCACCTCTGGAAGACCGGTGAATTCCTACGATATCCACTCCTTGCGTCCGCTCTCTGGCGTAGCTGCACTTCCTGTCACACCCTTTTGTCGATACCAGCCAATCCGTGCTCGTCTATGACGTAGCTCCACCGCTCGGCCAATCCTTCTAGGGCAACTTCAAAAATCCCAGTCCGGGGAACAAATGGAAAAATCCCTGATACTTATCAGGAATCAAAAGTTCGTTGTAAGACCTGGCTTTGTAAAGGGATAATGAAATAAGTACAGAAAGAGAAAAAGCCGGATGCGGTCTTAAATTAAAACGTCCAATTTATTGGTCAATGTTAAAAATAATTGACAGTACTCAAAACGAAAAAGTCTAACATGTTTCGGCACACGGCCTTACTCATAGACATGATTTTCTTTGTGAAAACCGCCAGTATTTAAAAGCAGTAGTGAGTATCTATTGGTTGTCATTAATTGCTAACAAGTAACAAGTGATAATATAATTAAACAATAAGAGAACCAAACTAACAATGCTGTTAAATAAACACATGATTGCTACAAAGGTATATAGAATTAACATAAATGGGTGGCATGTAAATCCCAGCCAATATTAATATTAAATAAATAAATCAATATACCATATGTGTAGCGGCTGGTTTAAATTCAATTAAATCAACAAATAAATAAGTAAATGAATCTATACAGACAGATTGCAATATTACACAGGTAAACCAAGTAAGGCTTGTTTTGGTTTGCTATAGCGATTTAGAGATTCACACACTTATGATCATATATGCAATGTCAATACATAAGCCTAGAATAATTTTAAATAACTGCTGTTATATATAACCAGTTAAAAACGGCCTCTGTTTCATACAATTCATATATCTAGTGATCTTAGACTTAAATGTATTTGTGTTTGTTATTAATAATAGTGATAATAATAATTGAGCACAAAAGAGCCTATGATGTTATGGGAATTGTACTATAAAAGCACAAGTTATCCTATTGGTGGTGAAGACAAATGCAGGAGAAGTTTAGTAATTTGAAACTTGGTATATATCATTAGTTTTAAACGATTTAATACTAAAGAGACCTTTCTTAGTTTGGAAAATATGTTGTGACAACACGGGTCCTCCTGTTAATGTAAACACCAACACACACAAGGAAAAAATACAAACAGAGTAATCAACCAGTGTGTCAATTATTGTTAATGGTTAAAGAAATTATTCTAGGTTTGGATTTGAGTTACTTAATTGTGTGCTCTGGGAGAAATTTTCTGGTTGGTTTAATGTAAGTAAAGGGGGTGGTATATTATGTTATGGGTGTAAGTAGACCCCTCATAAATAAGTAATAATTATTGTTTTTCTAAACAAATTATCAGATTGATACATGATCATATAAAATCTTAGTGAATTATTCCCAAAAGTTTATAATGTCATTAATGGAATTATATCCATCAGGGATACGCGACTTCAAAGTGAGATCCAAAATGCCTCTTTTTTCAAGAGGGCCTTATTACGATCACCACCCCTGTTTTGTGCTTGTATATGGTCAATAACCATCCATCTAAAGGTTGTATTACTGCTAGCATGTGTCTGAATGAAATGCTTGGCCATGTCAGATACAGGATCTGATCGTTTGATATTGGATAGATGTTGTCGGATGCGTTCTCTAACCTCCCTTGAAGTGCATCCCACATATTGTTTCGGGGTGCATGTGCACCAAATCATATATACTGCAAATTTTGTGCGACAATTGACGCAACTTTTTACTGTATATGACTTATTTGTGGTGGAGGAGGAAAAAACATTTCCCTTCTGGATAAAGCTGCAAGGGATACATGCATTGTACCCACACTTGTACATACCCCTAGATTGTAACCACAAGCTTGTAGTTGTTTTATCCTTAGGTAAAGCACTTGGGGAAATAATGTTTCCTATAGTGCATCCTTTCCTGTAGGAAAACCTACATCCTTTGTCGATGAAAGGAACCAATCCCTCATCTGCCTTGAGCATAGGTAGATGTTTGCGAATGATCTTGCAAATGTTATCGTAGTCAGATGAATATTGAGTAACAAAGGTAACCCGATCACTAGTGGGATTGGTCCTTTTAGGTTTATTTGCCAACAAAGTTTTCCTGTCATTTAGATATCCAATGAACTCTTCAATGAGTGTGGGCTGACCAATCCAAATCAACAGTAGATCGTCAATAAAACGATCCCGCCCTATACTCATCTATCCCCCATACCATGGGGATCCTTGCCGTTAAATTCTATTTGGAGAATAAAACGAATTATACCAAAGAATTTATCCAATTCATCTTAGATGTGTTGCAATTTTTATTGACACACAACTATTTCAAGTTTGATGACTCTTTTTATCTCCAGTTGCAAGGTACAGCAATGGGGGCGAAATTTGCGCCCTCATATGCTAATTTAGTAATGGGTTGGTTTGAACTTAGCATGATATATGGGGAACAGAATCCTTTTCTCCAGTATATCAAAAGCTACCATCGTTTTATTGACGATCTACTGTTGATTTGGATTGGTCAGCCCACACTCATTGAAGAGTTCATTGGATATCTAAATGAAAATGAATGGGGTCTGAAGTTCACTTTTGAAACAAACAAAACATCTATAAATTTTTTAGATGTCCAGCTAAGCAATCTGGCTGGTACTAACAACATAAAAACGCAAATTTTCAGAAAGCCTATATCAGGCAATACACTCCTACATGGCAGAAGCAACCATCCACTAAATGTTCCCTATGCCATAGCAAAGGGACAGTATATTAGAATAAAAAGGAACTGTTCTGAAAAACAAGATTGCGTTGTACAAAGTGAAGATCTTACTCACAGACTCAAAAGTAGGGGTTATCACAACACAGCCATTCAAAAGGCAAAAAATGAAGTGGATTGTTTGGACAGGAAAACTTTGTTGGCAAATAAACCTAAAAGGACCAATCCCACTAGTGATCGGGTTACCTTTGTTACTCAATATTCATCTGACTACGATAACATTTGCAAGATCATTCGCAAACATCTACCTATGCTCAAGGCAGATGAGGGATTGGTTCCTTTCATCGACAAAGGATGTAGGTTTTCCTACAGGAAAGGATGCACTATAGGAAACATTATTTCCCCAAGTGCTTTACCTAAGGATAAAACAACTACAAGCTCGTGGTTACAATCTAGGGGTATGTACAAGTGTGGGTACAATGCATGTATCCCTTGCAGCTTTATCCAGAAGGGAAATGTTTTTTCCTCCTCCACCACAAATAAGTCATATACAGTAAAAAGTTGCGTCAATTGTCGCACACAATTTGCAGTATATATGATTTGGTGCACATGCACCCCGAAACAATATGTGGGATGCACTTCAAGGGAGGTTAGAGAACGCATCCGACAACATCTATCCGATATCAAACGATCAGATCCTGTATCTGACATGGCCAAGCATTTCATTCAGACACATGCTAGCAGTAATACAACCTTTAGATGGATGGTTATTGACCATATACAAGCACAAAACAGGGGTGGTGATCGTAATAAGGCCCTCTTGAAAAAAGAGGCATTTTGGATCTCACTTTGAAGTCGCGTATCCCTGATGGATATAATTCCATTAATGACATTATAAACTTTTGGGAATAATTCACTAAGATTTTATATGATCATGTATCAATCTGATAATTTGTTTAGAAAAACAATAATTATTACTTATTTATGAGGGGTCTACTTACACCCATAACATAATATACCACCCCCTTTACTTACATTAAACCAACCAGAAAATTTCTCCCAGAGCACACAATTAAGTAACTCAAATCCAAACCTAGAATAATTTCTTTAACCATTAACAATAATTGACACACTGGTTGATTACTCTGTTTGTATTTTTTCCTTGTGTGTGTTGGTGTTTACATTAACAGGAGGACCCGTGTTGTCACAACATATTTTCCAAACTAAGAAAGGTCTCTTTAGTATTAAATCGTTTAAAACTAATGATATATACCAAGTTTCAAATTACTAAACTTCTCCTGCATTTGTCTTCACCACCAATAGGATAACTTGTGCTTTTATAGTACAATTCCCATAACATCATAGGCTCTTTTGTGCTCAATTATTATTATCACTATTATTAATAACAAACACAAATACATTTAAGTCTAAGATCACTAGATATATGAATTGTATGAAACAGAGGCCGTTTTTAACTGGTTATATATAACAGCAGTTATTTAAAATTATTCTAGGCTTATGTATTGACATTGCATATATGATCATAAGTGTGTGAATCTCTAAATCGCTATAGCAAACCAAAACAAGCCTTACTTGGTTTACCTGTGTAATATTGCAATCTGTCTGTATAGATTCATTTACTTATTTATTTGTTGATTTAATTGAATTTAAACCAGCCGCTACACATATGTTATATTCATTTATTTATTTAATATTAATATTGGCTGGGATTTACATGCCACCCATTTATGTTAATTCTATATACCTTTGTAGCAATCATGTGTTTATTTAACAGCATTGTTAGTTAGGTTCTCTTATTGTTTAAGTATATTATCACTTGTTACTTGTTAGCAATTAATGACAACCAATAGATACTCACTACTGCTTTTAAATACTGGCGGTTTTCACAAAGAAAATCATGTCTATGAGTAAGGCCATGTGCCGAAACATGTTAGACTTTTTCGTTTTGAGTACTGTCAATTATTTTTAACATTGACCAATAAATTGGACGTTTTAATTTAAGACCGCATCCGGCTTTTTCTCTTTCTGTACTTATTTCATTATCCCTTTACAAAGCCAGGTCTTACAACAAACTTTTGATTCCTGATAAGTATCAGGGATTTTTCCATTTGTTCCCCGGACTGGGATTTTTGAAGTTGCCCTAGAAGGATTGGCCGAGCGGTGGAGCTACGTCATAGACGAGCACGGATTGGCTGGTATCGACAAAAGGGTGTGACAGGAAGTGCAGCTACGCCATATATATATATATATATAGGTGCAAAGATAGGGAATATGCGTGGAAAAAAATCACTCAGAGGCCTAAGTCTATGAAATATATAGATATAAGATATGTATATAATTATATACAATATGCACTAAAAGTAGCAAATGTCAAATAATAATTAGAACAATGGATAGTAAAAAGTCTATAAACCATAAAAGTGCATTGCATAGATTCTCACTTAAAATATGTTACACTTCCAGAATTGAAGTGCAGAATAAATACAAATATAAAATCAAATGAATTAAATTGAGTAGATATTCTTATAAAAAAGCTCAAATACACAGGGATAGGCACAGACAAAGGCTGTGGCGGATATTTTCCAAAGTACAGACCTTAGTGAAGGACACCAAGGTACATTTGAAATTAAAAACATTATTTTATAGTGCTTGGTGTTATACTGATGCAGATACCACTGATCCTATAACCAGCCCCCCTCTGGCTATACCCATGTGCCAGTGTCACTACTGTGTCATTATATAGTGCTGATTGTTATTATACTGATGCAGATACCACTGATCCTATAACCAGCCCTCCTCTGGCTATACCCATGTGCCAGTGTCACTACTGTGTCATTATATAGCGCTGGGTGTTATTATACTGATGCAGATATCACTGATCCTATAACCAGCCCTCCTCTGGCTATACCCATGTGCCAGTGTCACTACTGTGTCATTATATAGCGCTGGGTGTTATTATAATGATGCAGATACCACTGATCCTATAACCAGCCCTCCTCTGGCTATACCCATGTGCCAGTGTCACTACTGTGTCATTATATAGCGCTGGGTGTTATTATACTGATGCAGATATCACTGATCCTATAACCAGCCCTCCTCTGGCTATACCCATGTGCTAGTGTCACTACTGTGTCATTATATAGCGCTGGGTGTTATTATACTGATGCAGATATCACTGATCCTATAACCAGCCCCCCTCTGGCTATACCCATGAGGCAGTGTCACTACTGTGTCATTATATAGTGCTGGGTGTTATTATACTGATGCAGATATCACTGATCCTATAACCAGCCCCCCTCTGGCTATACCCATGTGCCAGTGTCACTACTGTGTCATTATATAGCGCTGGGTGTTATTATACTGATGCAGATATCACTGATCCTATAACCAGCCCTCTTCTGGCTATACCCATGAGGCAGTGTCACTACTGTGTCATTATATAGTGCTGGGTGTGATTATACTGATGCAGATACCACTGATCCTATAACCAGCCCTCCTCTGGCTATACCCATGTGCCAATATCACTACTGTGTCATTATATAGTGCTGGGTGTTATTATACTGATGCAGATACCACTGATCCTATAACCAGCCCTCTTCTGGCTATACCCATGAGGCAGTGTCACTACTGTGTCATTATATAGTGCTTGGTATTATTATACTGATGCAGATATCACTGATCCTATAACCAGCCCCCCTCTGGCTATACCCATGAGGCAGTGTCACTACTGTGTCATTATATAGTGCTTGGTATTATTATACTGATGCAGATATCACTGATCCTATAACCAGCCCCCCTCTGGCTATACCCATGAGGCAGTGTCACTACTGTGTCATTATATAGTGCTTGGTGTTATACTGATGCAGATACCACTGATTCTATAACCAGCCCTCCTCTGGCTATACCCATGAGGCAGTGTCACTACTGTGTCATTATATAGAGCTGGGTGTTATTATACTGATACAGATACCACTGATCCTATAACCAGCCCTCCTCTAGCTATACCCATAAGGCAGTGTCACTACTGTGTCATTATATAGTGCTGGGTGTTATTATACTGATGCAGATACCACTGATCCTATAACCAGCCCTCTTCTGGCTATACCCATGAGGCAGTTTCACTACTGTGTCATTATATAGTGCTGGGTGTGATTATACTGATGCAGATACCACTGATCCTATAACCAGCCCTCTTCTGGCTATACCCATGAGCCAGTGTCACTACTGTGTCATTATATAGTGCTGGGTGTTATTATACTGATGCAGATACCACTGATCCTATAACCATCCCTCCTCTGTCTGTACCCATGAGCCAGTGTCACTACTGTGTCATTATATAGTGCTTGGTGTTATTATACTGATGCAGATACCACTGATTCTATAACCAGCCCTCCTCTAACTATACCCATGGGCCAGTGTCACTACTGTGTCATTATATAGTGCTGGGTGTTATTATACTGATGCAGATACCACTGATCCTATAACCAGCCCTCCTCTGGCTATACCCATGTGCCAGTGTCACTACTGTGTCATTAAATAGTGCTGGGTGTTATTATACTGATGCAGATACCACTTATTTTATAACCAGCCCTTGCCTGGCTATACCCATTTGCCAGTGTCACTACTGTGTTATTTTATAACGCTGGGTGTTATTATACTGATGCAGATACCACTGACCCTTTTAACCAGCCCTCCTCTGGCTATACGCATGTGCCAGTGTCACTACTGTGTCATTATATAGTGCTGGGTATTATTATATTGATGCAGATAACACTGACCCTATAACCAGCCCTTGTCTGGCTATACACATGTGCCAGTGTCACTACTGTGTCATTATATAACGCTGGGTGTTATTATACTGATGCAGATATCACTGACCCTATAACCAGCCCTCCTCTAGCTATACCCATGTGCCAGTGTCACTACTGTATCATTATATAGTGCTGGGTGTTATTATATTGATGCAGATAACACTGACCCTATAACCAGCCCTTGTCTGGCTATACCCATGAGCCAGTGTCACTACTGTGTCATTATATAGTGCTGGGTGTTATTATATTGATGCAGATAACACTGACCCTATAACCAGCCCTTGTCTGGCTATACCCATGAGCCAGTGTCACTACTGTGTCATTATATAGTGCTTGGTGTTATTATACTGATGCAGATACCACTGATTCTATAACCAGCCCTCCTCTAACTATACCCATGGGCCAGTGTCACTACTGTGTCATTATATAGTGCTGGGTGTTATTATACTGATGCAGATACCACTGATCCTATAACCAGCCCTCCTCTGGCTATACCCATGTGCCAGTGTCACTACTGTGTCATTAAATAGTGCTGGGTGTTATTATACTGATGCAGATACCACTTATTTTATAACCAGCCCTCCTCTGGCTATACCCATGAGGCAGTGTCACTACTGTGTTATTTTATAACGCTGGGTGTTATTATACTGATGCAGATACCACTGACCCTTTTAACCAGCCGTCCTCTGGCTATACGCATGTGCCAGTGTCACTACTGTGTCATTATATAGTGCTGGGTGTTATTATATTGATGCAGATAACACTGACCCTATAACCAGCCCTTGTCTGGCTATACACATGTGCCAGTGTCACTACTGTGTCATTATATAACGCTGGGTGTTATTATACTGATGCAGATACCACTGACCCTATAACCAGCCCTCCTCTAGCTATACCCATGTGCCAGTGTCACTACTGTGTCATTATATAGTGCTGGGTGTTATTATATTGATGCAGATAACACCAGGGATGTGCACTCATTGGAGGCAGGGGAGGCAGTGCCTACCCTGCCATATGTGGCCAAAGCTTAATTAAATTTTAATTAAAAAAAAAAAGTCCCCAAAAAAATATTTCCCCCCCATGTAATGCTATGGAGAGGCAGGTACAGGAACGCCTCTCTCTATTGCAGTAAATGGGTCAAAGGAAAAGCTGTGCTGCAGCGCCACCTGTGTTCTGTCAATATATTAGCAGCAGAAATTGGTACCAATAGGAGGCACCCCTCTTGATGCCTCCTAGCAAGTGAAGCATATATAGATTAATCAGAAGGAGGATGTAGTGAGCAGGGTCATGTGACACAACTGGAAGCTGAGGTAACCTAAGAACAGATGACACCAAGCAGAAGAGTAAAGTAGTATTCTACGTCTCTTGAGATTCACAAATTGTGTTCAGATACAGCTCATTAACGGGGGGGGGGGGGGGGGACAGTAAGTGAGCATAACCCAATACTGACAGGAAGTCAAAGGGTCAATTCAAATTTTAATCCACAATTTAAAACCCAGAGTTTGAAGTTAAGTGTGCAGTGTCCACATTATTTAAATTAAAGTTTTTTACATTGAATATTGCTAAGCCTCCCTTTTTCATGGTTATTTGATTTAATTAGGTACAAACTCCATATATGTTATGTCTGTTCAGTCAGAGGATGCAATATCTATTTTTATGTTTCTCTGTGTCTCCATTTATTTAAAGACTGCTGTTAACTTGTAATTCACAAATCAATTGAAAGCTGTTGCATTGTGTTTTTAATATGTGCTGCTTTTATACAAGTTTATATTAATAAAAAGGAGATAATGAGTCATTTAAAAAATATATGTAATTATTGCAGTTGTTAAATGTTTTTAGAAATAATGCTACTGTAAAGTAACTGGTTAAACACATAGTCAAAGGGAGACATTTAAAATTAAACTTTCATGATTGAGGTAGAGCATGCTATTTTAATAGACTTTTCTAGTTATTTATATTTTGAGAATTAGCATCAATTGTTACTGGCCCTATGTCAGCAAATCAAATTAGTTTTTGAAAGGAACATGAAAGTCATAATAACATTTCCATCATTCAGATAGAAATTGCACAGAAAAAATAAATAAATATACTTTCTATTTTACTTTTATTGTGTACTTCATTCTTTTGGTATCCTTTGGTGTACTTTGTTGAAGAGCATACCTAAGTGGGATGTGCACGTGCGTTTCTTGAACACCATATTGCAGCAGCTGTGTTGGCAGTATTGATAACTTGTCCTTTGTTTAAAATTTGTATGGTAAATTATTTCTATTTTTACAATACAGTAGTGAGTAGAGAAGAGATTGTGTATCATTCTAATTGCTTAGTAACTGGCACTGTATCACAGAATTGTGTGAGTGTGTATGTGAGCAGAGTGTGTGTGGGTGTCAGTGAGCAGAGTATTGTGCTTTATTCTCCAGGTAATCAATAAATTTCCGATGAGCTAGAGCTTTATTGCAGTGTTTCTCAACAATGGTCCTCAAGTACCCCCAACAGGCCAGGTTTTCATTATAGCTGAATCAGTACACAGGTGAAGTAATCAGCTGATCAGTAACTCAGTGGTTACTAACTTGCTCTCACCCATCACCTGATTATGTCACCTGTGTACTGGTTCAGCTATCATTTAAACCTGCCCTGTTGGGGGTACTTGCGGCCCTCTGTACATGTGTTTCTCCGGCGTATCATATCTAGTGCCTCACCAGCCTCTGACCTCACTGCACGTCACTGGATAACACTGACCCTATAACCAGCCCTTGTCTGGCTATACCCATGAGTCAGTGTCACTACTGTGTCATTATATAGTGCTGGGTGTTATTATATTGATGCAGATAACACTGACCCTATAACCAGCCCTTGTCTGGCTATACCCATGAGCCAGTGTCACTACTGTGTCATTATATAGTGCTGGGTGTTATTATACTGATGCAGATAACACTGACCCTATAACCAGCCCTTGTCTGGCTATACCCATGTGCCAATGTCACTACTGTGTCATTATATAGTGCTGGGTGTTATTATACTGATGTACTAGATACCACTGACCCTATAACCAGCCCTTGTCTGGCTATACCCATGAGCCAGTGTCACTACTGTGTCATTATATAGTGCTGGGTGTTATTATACTGATGCAGATAACACTGACCCTATAACCAGCCCTTGTCTGGCTATACACATGTGCCAGTGTCACTACTGTGTCTTTGTATAGAGCTGGGTGTTATTATACAGATGCAGATAAACATCCAGTATTTCACTCAGGCTTTATTCCATAACTTATAACCCAATATCACTAGCAGTCTCTTGACAAGTCACTAACTTTATTCACACTACATATTTTTTTTATTCCTATTATTTAATCAGAAAGAAAAGATATAATAAGGTTGTGGCGGACACTGCAAGGGCTAGTCACGGACACCAGTGTCTGTGTACGAACACCTTGCCTATCCCTGTCAATACATCAGTTATCCAAAAATTTAAATGAGAATGAAAGTCTTGCACAGATATTAGTTTGCAAGAACAAGTTCAAGCATAGTGGTGCAATAGTCCTTAAAGTGAATGTAAATTTTGATGTTTAAGTACCCGGTTTTTAAAACTTTGATTAAAAACAGGGGCACTTTAATTCATAAAAATGTACATTTCACTCCTGTTGTGACAAAAAAACTTACCTTTTAATCTTCACAGCAGCTGCTGCTTCCTCCGGTCTCACAAGCCATTTCTGCTGTCAGAAATGATTGATAGGTCATCCTCCAATCACAGATTCCCCCCCGGGGGATTCAGTGTCTGATTCACTGCTGTGATTGGAGGAAGCCAGATACCTCATTTTAGACCCAGGAAGAGGCTTTGAAACAGGTGGAGGAAGCTGGAGCTGCTGTGAAGATTAAAAAGTAAGTTTATTTTCACAACAGGAGTGAAATGAAAATATTGATGAATTAAAGTGCCCCTGTTTTTAATCAAAGTTTTAAAAACCGGGCACTTTAGCATCAAAATTTACATTCACTTTAAATTGGTTATTAGGAGCCAAAAATAAACAGTCCCCCGATTTCCAGGTGCAAGGAAACTTCTTTACAATATAAGACCAGTTGGTGTGCTCAAACCCGTGATAATAAGTAGAATTCCTATTTACTAGAAGTTACCCCAATCAAATGAGCATAAAACAAACAGTCAGTGAGCTGCCCAGCTGAGTAGTGATCCACTTTCAAAAACGCTATCAGGCTCGGATCCACTCCCCTCTCCACGTTACCAGGATCAGGAGACCAAGTCAGGGGAAAACAAAACACATATAGGATAGTGCAACAGCACAGTTATTTCATAACCCGGGAGTAAGCGTTACTAACATACCCCCA
>NC_069499.1:163933801-163978801 GCF_027579735.1 Bombina bombina | reverse complement strand
ACAAAAGTTGCATTACGTACAATGGGCAAGATTAAAAGTTTTGCACTATACCGGGTGCGTAAATAACAGCCAATAGAATTTGAACAGCCAATAGGATTTTAGTAGCGCTCAAGCTCTCATCCTATTGGCTGATTTGAAAATGTCTGCCAATAGGAATGCAAGGTACCCAATTTTTAAACAGGTACCTTGCATTCAAGCTTCAGTGTATGGCGGTGATTGTATGAAGAGGATCCTCCACGCTGGATGAAGATAGAAGATGCCCCCGCGATGGATGAAGATGTCGCGCCTGGATGAAGACTTCTCGCCATCTGCATGAAAATTGATGTCCAGATTTCAGGAACTGTTAGTAGATTTCCTGGGGTTAGTCTTAGTTTTTATTTTTAGATTAAGGCTTTTAGGCACAAAAGAGCAGAATGCCCTTTTAAGGGCAATGATCATACAAATGCCCCTTTAGGGGCAATAGATAGCTTAGGTCTTTTTCAGATTTAGCTTTTTTTATTTTGAGGGGTTAGCTGGGTGGGGGTTTTTACTATTAGGGGGGACTTTGTAATATTTTAAGGTAAAAAAGCTGATTGCTTCAGGGCAATGCACTACAAAAGTCCCTTTTAAGGGCTATTGGTAGTTTATTGTTAGGTTAGGGGGTCTTTTTATTTTGGGGGGGCTTTTTTGTTTTTATAGGGGTATTAGATTAGGTTTAATTGTTATTATTTTGGATAATTTCATTTATTTTTTTTGTAATCTTAGAGTTTTTTATTTTTTTTGTAATTTTAGAGTTTTTATTTTTTGTAACGTCATTTTTAAAACATTTTTTTCGTAGTGTTAGGATTTTTTAAATTTGTAATTTTCGTTTTTTTTCTTCGTTTTAAAATAGTAATGTTAGGTTACTTTATAGTTTAAACTTAGTTTTTTTTCCCAGGTAAGTTTTTATTTATTTAAAGATAGTTATATTGTAAATTTAATTTAAAATTAGGGGTATTAGGTTTAGGGGTTAATAGTTTAATTTAATGTGTTGTGATGTGGGGGGCTGGCGGTTTAGGGGTTAATAGGTTTATTATAGTAGTAGCGATGTGGGGGGCAGACGGTTTAGGAATTAATAGCTTTATTTAGTGTTGACTATGTGGGTGGACAGTGGATTGGGGTTAATAAGTTTAATAAAGTATTTGCGATGCGGGAGGATGGCGGTTTACGGGTTAATAGGTAGTTTATGGTTGTTAGCGTACTTTATAACATTTTAGTTATGAGTTTTGTGAAACATTTTTTATTTTGCAAAAACCATAACTACTGGAATCAGATCACGGTATTGATCTTTTAGCCAGACCGCACAACCTGTAATACAGCGCTATGGAAATTCCACACTCAAAAGTAATTTTTTGAGTGCGGAATGGAGAGTTGCGTTACAGGCTAAAACGCTTGCCATACCGTCGCGACATGTAATACAGGAG
Organism: Bombina bombina; assembly: GCF_027579735.1. Lineage (NCBI taxonomy): Eukaryota > Metazoa > Chordata > Amphibia > Anura > Bombinatoridae > Bombina > Bombina bombina. Next base: position 163,977,359 of record NC_069499.1, on the reverse strand, counting down.
ACCTGCCATTCCACGCGCAATGGCAAGTTTTTCAGCGGTATATACGTACAGCACAATACCGCAAAACTTGTAATCTTTCTGAATGTTAGTACATTAAAATAAAATGTTTCATATGACTATTAAAAAATGTTTTATAAGGGTTAAATAGGTATATAGTGTTTGACAAGGTATTTGACTGGAAAGGGCTACATATATATATATATATATATATATATATATACACATATATTCATATACTGTATACACTTATATATACTCTTTTGGGCCCTTTCCACTCAAATACCGTAAAAGTTGAAAAATAATTTTAAATCAATTTTAATATTTAATAATGCGTTTTAATGTGTCTTTATTGTAAATATTGAACATTCCAATGTCCTTCACTTAGAATAAAATGTATATATATATATATATATATATATATATATATATATATATATATATATATATATATATATATATATATATAGTAAGTAAATAGTTATTTCAGGCAAATAGTATATTTTTTTTAGTATTTTTTCAGCTTTAAAACACATTTGCCTAGGCAAAAGCCTTTTACCTAATTAGAAGTCAGGCAAATAGTTTTGGCCCTCTGAGAAAGTGACCCCTGCTCACCAATAGGCTCCCAGATACCCTGGAAGTGGCTCCTCTTTACTAATAGGTTCCCAAGCACCCAAGAACTGTAGCCCTTGGTCACCAAATCACACCCAAGCACCCTAAGCAAGTGGCCCTTGCTCACCATTACGCACCCAGCCAACCCAAGGAATGTGGGCCCTATTTGCAAATAGGTGCCCAGGTACCCCAGAAATTTGGCCCATGCTCGCCAATAGGTGCTCAGGAACCACAGGAAAGTACTACTTGCTTGCTTATAGGCACCCAGGTACCCTGGGAAAAGTGGACCTTGCTCACCAATAGGCACCCAGATACCCCACAAAAGTTCCCCCTGCTCACCAATAGGATGCAGACACCCCCAGAAAGTAGATCCTACTCATCAAAATGCTCCCAGGCACCATAGGTAAGTGGCCCCTGCTAACCAATAGTTGCCCAGTCACCCAGAAAAGTGTCCTCTGCTCGCCAATAAGTGCATAGGCACCCTGGGAAAGTGGTCTCTGCTTGCTAATAGGCTCCCAAACACCTCACAAAAGTGACCCATGCTCATCAAAACTCACCCAAGGACCCTGGGAAAGTGACCCCTTCACACCATTAGCACCCAGGCACCTCAGGTATGTGACCCCTGTTCACCTAAAGGGACACAGGCACCAGAGTTAAGTGGTCCATTCTAGCCATTAGGTGGGAAAGTGGCCTTGCCCAATAGGCACCTTGAGAAATTAGCCCTTGCTCACTAAAATGCTCCCAGGCATTCCTCTGCTCACCAAAATGCATCCCGGTTAAGTGGCCTCTGCTTGCCTATAGGCACCTAGTCACCCCAGGAAAGTGGCCCCTGCTAGCCAATAGATGCCCTGACACCCTGGGAAAGTGACTGGTGCTTGCCAAAAGGCACACAGGTGTCCTGAAAAAGTTCAACCTGCTTGTTTAATAGGCACACAGGCATCCCTTAAAAATTGCCCCCTGCTTGCCAATAGGCACCCAGGCATCATGGGGAAGTGGTCCCTGCTTGCCAATAGGCTCCCAGGCACCCCATGAAAGTGGCCCCTGCTAGCAAATAGTTGCCCAAACACCCAAGGAAAGTGGTCCTTGCTTGCCCAGTAGGTGCAAAGGCACCCTGGGAAAGTGGCTACTGCTAGCTAATAGGCTCCCAGGCATTCTTGGAAAGTGGCCCATGCTCACCAAATCATACCCAAGCACACTGGGAAAGTGGCCCCTGTTTACCAACAGTTTACCAATCACCTCGGGAAAGTGGCCTCTGCTACCCAAAAGGCACTAAGGCACCCCATGAAAGTGGCCACTGCAAGAAACTGATTAACATTTAACTAGCATGTGATGTGTTTTTAGTATTTAGTTAGGTGCATTTATATATAAAAAAGTTGTTGTTCTAACAACACTTTTTCTTTTTTTCTATTTTATTTTTTTACCAGTATTATGAAGTAAAAGTTAAGTTTTAATAGAATAATTTTTTTCTTTTCTACTACCTTCATAATTCTACTAATTTGATTAATATGGTAAAATAGCACCCCAGCAAAGTGGCCTCTGCTCGCCAAAACACACCCAAGCACCATGGAAAATTAGCACCTGTGAATAGGCACGCAGGCATTCTGGGAAAATGGCCACTGCTTGCAAATAACTGCCTAAGAACCCTCATATAAAGTGGCCCCTCCTTACTAATTGGTGCACAGGTACCCTGGGAAATTGGCCCCTGCTGGTCAATAAGCAACCAGACAACCTGTGAAAATGGCCTCTGCTCACCACTTTCCCAGATTGCTTAGGCATGTTTTGGTGAGCAAAGGCCACTTTTCTGGGCTGGGGTGCCTATTTTGCCTACTAGCAAACAGGGGCCAATTTCCAGAGTGCTTCAGTTCATATTGGTGAGCAGGGGCCACTTTCCTTGAGGTTTTCTAGGTGGCTATTGACAAGCATGGGCCACTTTCCTGGGTTGCCGGGGGAACACATATTGATGAGCAAGGGCCCTTTTTCCTGGGTGCCTGGCATGTATTGTTGAGAAGGGGCCACTGTTCCTGAGGGCACCTAAACAGCTATTGTTGAGTATGGGCAATTTTCCTGTGATGCCTAGGAGCCTATTGATGAGCAAGAGTCACTTTTTCAGGGAGCCTGGGCACCTATTGGCAAGCAAGGTTCACTTTCCAAGGATAACTAGGTAGCAATCAGCAAGCAGGGAACACTTTCCCAGGGTACTTGGGTACGTTATGGGGAGTATTTGCCACTTTCCTGTGGTGTCTGGGCATCTATTGATGAGCAGAAAACCACTGTCACCATCTATTAGCGAGCAGGAGCCACTTTCCCAGAGCACCTGGGCGTCTATTGACAAGCAGGAGCCACTTTGCCAGAGTGCTTGGGCATGTATTGATGGACAGGGTCTACTTTCCTTGAGGGATCCTAGGTGGCTATTGCCGAGCAGGGCCCACTTTCCTGGGTCAGTGGGCACCTGTTTGCAAGCTGGGTCCATATTCCCAGAGGGCATGGGTGCCTATTGGTGAGCAGGAGCCACTTTCCCTGGGATACCTGGGCATATATTGGTGAGCAGGGGCCACTTTCCTTGGGGGGGGGGGGGCTAGGCACCTATTGGAATGCAGGGGCCATTTTCACAGGGTGCTGGGCATGCATTGGTGGATAGGGGTTACTTTCCTTGAGGTTTCCTAAGTGGCTATTGCTGAGCAGGGCCCTCATTTCTGTGGTCCCTGGGCACCTATTGACAAGCTAGGTCCATATTCCTGGAGTGATTGGGTGCCTATTGGTGAGCAGGGGCCACTTTCCCTGGAGTATCTGGGCATATATTGGTGAGCAGGGGCCACTTTCATGGGGTGCTCGAGCGCCTATTGATGAGCAAGGGCCGCTTTTCCAGGGTGCCTGGGCACCTATTAGCCAGCAGGGGCCACTTTTCTGGGGTGACTAGGAGCCTATTGATAAGCAGGAGCCACTCTCCTGGGGTGCCTGGGGACCTATTGGAGAGCAGGAGCAAATTTTCCAGGTTTCCTTGGCACATATTGCTGAGCAGGGGCCACTCTCCTTGAGGGTTACTAGGTGGCTTCCTGGTTTGCCTAGGCCCTTATTAACAAGCTAGGTCCACTTTCCTGTAGTGCCTGGGCCCCCACTGGCAATCTTTTCTCCACCCTGTCCATAACATAGACCATCGGCTTGGGTATTAATCCCATATGTTATGGAGGACTGTGGAACATCATCATTTTACAAAAGAAACCAAAATTATTCTTTCGAAATGATGATGTTGGGCAACCGTTCTAATGACACCTCTATACACCCTGCTTTGCCTTTCATACCTTTTTTTTTTCCTATTCAATACTCAGCTATACGCGAAACTAAGAGAGAGATGGGAGGTGGGAGGGTTTTAAAACTCTTGTATGGGTTCTTGATCTCCTCCTAGTTGCGGGAAATATATCCCAAATGTTATGGAGGACTGTGGACCATCATTTCCCCCCCCCCGTTTTTAATTGTAATAAGCAAAATGTTTAACTTAATCTTAAAACTATTCAACCATATAAATCCTGCTATATACACAGCATACAGTAGTAATGTCTTATTTCAACTTAAACCAGTGGTTTAGAAATGGGTGACAACCAGCAGGCATGCCCCTAACCATGAATATATATAAGATTAGCGCACATCCACAAACACATATGCTGCAATTAAAAAATATTGAGATCCTATATTAGAATAGCAGAAAAACACTCATCTCATTGTGCTGTTATTCTAAAATCACAACCTAAGTGCACTGATTATCCAGTTACAATCTTACAATTTTAAACTTGAGTAAATGAAATAAAACACAGAGCAATGTACTTTTATAATATAAGCCTTTATTGATTTACATTGCTGTTCTTTAAAGTTTTTTAATAAAAGTCTGTTGGTCCAAAGAAGGCAAAACTCTTCAACACTGCTGCCAGTTTGTATCAAAGGGAAAAATTCCTTCTTGACCCCCAAAAAACGATTGGTTTAAAACCGGGACCAAACTAAATATTTAATTTAAGTACTACATAATCAGAGTTATCATGTGTCTTTGACATCTTCTGCTGAAAAGACTTTTAACAGGAGCAAGACTTTCATAGGGGTACATTTAAAGGAACATTTCATGATTCAGATAGAGCATGACATTTTAAACAACTTTCTAATTAACATCTATTATCAATTTTTCTTCATTTTCTTGCTATTTTTATTTTAAAAGCAAAAATGTAAATCTTAGAAGCAAGCCCATTTTAGGTTCAGCACCATGGATAGTGCTTTCTTATTGGAGAATTACATTTACCCACCAATAAGCAAGCATAACCCAGGTTCTCAACCAAAAATGGTCCGGCTCCTATGCATCACATTCTTGCTTTTTAAATAATCATAGCAAGAAAACAAAGACAAATTTATAATAGGAGTAAATTAGAAAGTTGCTTAAAATTGCATGCTTTATCTGAATCATTAAAGAAAAAATTTGGCTTTAGTGTCCCTTTAAGGGCTTAAACAACTATAAATGACAAGCCCCCATTTTTAACAGGAGCTAGACTTTCACAGGGGTACATCTAAGGGTTTCACAAAACTGCGCTTCCACACCTATGAATGCCAACCCCCCGCTTTTAACAGGAGCAAGACTTTCATAGGGGTTCACTTGTCTGTTACAGGTTTACTGGTGGTTTAAAGGGACAGTAATTACATTGGTATTACAAGATTTTTCTGCAGCCTTGCAACTCCCAGGTATTCCACAAAAGTAGCCCTTGCTCACCAAATTGCACCCAAGCACCCTGGGAAAGTGGCCCTGTTACTTGAATCAAAATCCACAATCCATTGTTAGTAAAACAATACACAAAAAATAAAATAGTAATAATAGTAATAATAAATGTTCATATTAAAAACATAGCGTATAGTATTAGAAAATGTATACCAAATTTGCTCCCCAAAATGAGTCACTGAATTTTTGAATCAGTAAACAAAAATCATGGCAACTTTTTAAAATATTCTATCAAAAAAATAATAAAATAAATAAATAAATAAATACTGATCAAGATCATTCAAACAAAACCCACAAAATATTAGTGCCCCAACATATTTGATAAACACATATCAAATATGTCTGAAAATTGTGCATATGAAAAGATTGAATGCATTTAGATAATGGAAGTGAATTTGAAAGTTGTTTAAAATAGTGTGCTTGATCCAAATAATGAAAGTTTAATTATGACTTTATTGTCCCTTTAACATTATGAGTAGGGTTGCACCGATACCATTTTTTTTAAATACTCGCCGATACCAATTACCGATACTTTTTTAAGTCATGTGACAGTGTCCCAAGCACAATACCGACTAATGAGTTAAGATAGCTTCTTTATAATTATGAAGAACTGTAACTCAAAAGACATTATGAAATAATAAAACAGTTTTATTTGCTTGTTGTCACAAAGTTGTAAAAACTTGTAGAAATTTCACAGAACATGTTTCTAAATAAAAATATTACATTAAAATATATTCATAATAACAACAATAAATAACAAATGTAATATCACAACCAACCAAAAGTGCAATACAGTAAAAAATATACCAGTGCACTGTTTAAACATGGGGAACACTATGGGCTAGCTTACATTTGACTGGTAAGCTTTACCAATGCTCTCATTGCATGTCCAACTCCATTAAAGTCTATTGAGTTGGAAATGTGAACAGAGCATTGGTAACGCTTATATATCAAATGTAAACTAAATCTAGTCCTATTATTGTAAGATGTGTGTCATTGGAATTAACTTAATTTTTCCTATGAACACTCTTCCTGCAATTATATAAGCTAAGGATGTTCCTCAGAGTACAGTATGTTTTGAGCATAATTGTGCAAGATAAGAACTAGCAGTATAACAGGCAATCTCGCAATTATAATCATTTTTCAAAAGTTAGTGGCAAGTTCTTTTTAAGGAACAGAAGCATCTCTGTATGTTCAGCTATACGTCTGTTTCTGCTATCAGTAATGTCGTTTGATGCTAAGCTGAACAGTCTTTCACTTTCAGCACTACTGCATGGGGCAAAAAGATAATTTTGGGCCATTTTAGCCAGAGCTGGAAATCTCAGTTTATTATCTGCCCAGTACTTCAGGGGTTTGTCTGAACGAGGTACAGTGATCTCTCTTACAATAATACAATACAACAGCAATTTGTATTGGCCGAACAGAAGTGAACCATTTTTAGTTGAGTCTCCACTACAGCTTAAAATTAAATGGGAACTTGCAGTTTGAAAAAACTCCACAAGATAGCATATGGGTAGGAAGTGGAGGTATCGGTATAAGTATCGGTGCATTTGCATGAGTATAAGTACTCGTGCAAATACTTGGTATTGGCACTGATACCGATACTAGTATCGGTATCGGTGCAACCCTAATTATGAGCACTGCATTATTTCAACATCTGACTTTTTTTAGCCTAATTCCTAAATAATGAAAGCTGGATGAAAGTAAATATATTTATTGAAATCATTTGTATTTAAAAGAGCAGAAAACTTTGAGATTTTAAGTATAAAATGTTGAGTTATAGATTGCAAAAAAAAGTTGCAATATAATTCCATTATTTATTTTGCCCCTTTTTCATGTAATTAAACTCTGAAAAGTGTTGAATTTCTAATTCTTAGAGCTAGAAATTCCCCCTCCTGACTTCTTAAAGGGATAGTCAACACCAAAATTGTTATTATTTAAAAAAGATAGAAAACACTTTTACTTACCATTCCCCAGCTTTGCACAACTAACATGGTTATATTAATATACTTTATAACCTTTAAACCTCTAAATTTCTGCCTGTTTCAAAGTCTCTATAGACCATAGCCTCTTAATCACATGCTTTTTTATTTGCTTTTCACAACGGGAGGCTGCTAGTTCATGTGTTGCCATATAGATAACATTGTGCTCAGGACTGTGGGTTCTGCACAACACAGCTAAAATGCAAGTCAAAAGATAATAAATAAAATGTCATGTGATCAGGGGGCTGTCAGAAGATGGTAATTACAGAGGTAAAGAGTATATTAATATAATAATATATTTTATATATAAGAGTATATAATATAACTGTGTTGGTTATGTAAACTGGGGAATGGGTAATAAAGGGATTATCTATCTTTTAAAACAATAGCAATTCTGGTGTAGACTGTCACTTTAAGGTTAACCCTGCTATGTTTCCAATTAGTTTTAACAGATAGACTGCAAAATAATGCACTTCATACTAACATTATGACCATGGCTAGCCCTGTCGTCTGCAGATACAAACCCAGAGCGGCTAGTACAAATAAGGCAAGTGGTGAGTGGAGTTTGGCTATTGAAAAACAATTGCAGAAAACAAAAAATGTTTAGAATTGGCTATGTTATTCTATAGCAAGACAACATAAACGTCTTGTAATTAAAACATTTTACTGTCCCTTTAAAGGGACATTAAACACAAAATTTTCTTTCAGGAATCAGATAAAGCATAACATTTCAAACAGCTTTTGTATTTACTTCTATTATATAATTTGCTTTGTTCTCTTGGTATCCTTTATTGGATAGTATACCTACGTAGTCTCAGAAGCTGGTAGCTAGTTGCTGATTGGTGGCTACACCTAAATCCCTCTTTTCATTGGCTTACCAATTTGTTCAGCTAGCTCCCAGTAGAGCATTGTTGCTCCTTCAATAAAAGATACCAAGAGAATGAAGCAAAATTGATAACAGAAGCAAATTAGAAAGTTTTTTAAAAATGACCAATCTGAATCATAAAAGAAAAAAAAATGGGTTCCATGACCCTTTAAGTGCTGCGTCGCAAATTGTACCAGTCAGGTGCTGACGACGGCTAGCACTCACCCACCTTCAGGGCAATCTGGGGGCTCCCACTAACTCCCACCCCGGCGATCTGGCCTGTATAGTGACAGGCATCGCCAGGGCTTCACGTTTTGCGCGATGACGTCATTGTGCAACTTTATTTAAAAAATTACAAAGGACAGTATAGGGAAACGGGGGGGGGGGGGGGGCATGTTGCTTAGAAACCTGTATCTCAGGCATCTAAGCAGCTACAGACCCCCAAGACCCACCGTTGGAAAGGTAATTGCTTTCCAATGGTATTAGTCTTGGGGATCTGAAAAAAAATAATAAAAAAGTAAAAAAAATTATATATTTAAAAAAATAAAAACAAACCTCAAATCCAGTTTAGCACCCAGGTGGGAAATTGCTTAGCACTCAAAGGGTTAAATATATATTTTCCCCCGCAAAATATCCTGACTTTCTCTTCTTATTTACAGTGCAAATAATGAGTTTGTGGTCATAAATAATCAATAATTTAACGGCTTATATTGGCACTTTATCTATTTTCTCAGCTCCTTAAAAATGAAAGCATTTAATAGGTGCACATTTTCTGCTTGATGGAAAGTTAATTTAATATTTAAGCTTCTTGCTTTTAGAGAGATCAGCAGATTACTGCTGCTGTTGATTTTATGTTCATTTGCTCAATTTAGACTGATAGGCATCTTACTAATGCATCATCATATGCAGCCACACCATATTCATTTGATCAAATCTATATTTGCAACTTTATTGGCCAATTAAGCTTTATTTATCAATCTATATCACAAATGATACTTTACACTCAATGTAACACACATTCTTTTATCTATATATCAGAAGGGTAAGGTGCTGACATTGTTAAACTTTAAAGCCATTTTTAAATATATCTGCATAATAACCCACTACATTGCAAATGTTCTGCATACAAAATAAATGTCACAATTGTCATTATCTGCATCATTTTTATTATTGAAAAATGTACATAGTTTTGCAGCTCAGTGACATATCCCTTGTAAAGTCTCTGGTGTATTGTCTGTCATCTCTTTTGTTGTGGCCAATTTGGAACACGTAAAACTTCTGCATTGATCAAGCAATCAGGTCAGAGTTTTGGATACCGCAGGATGCGCTCCAGCTTCTTAAAATTTTCAAGATGAATGAGACACCGTAGTGTATTCCCCCCCCCCTTAATTTGTTCTCGGCGACTTGCTTAACAGCTGCATAACATTAAATGTATTGGAAATTGCTCCTTTAGGTTTATTCTTGCAATTGATATAGCTGGATTTGGTAATTAAAACCACCAATCATAATAAAAACAGAATTTATGTTTACCTGATAAATTTCTTTCTCCTACGGTGTATCCGGTCCACGGCTTCATCCTTACTTGTGGGATATTCTCAATCCCTACAGGAAGTGGCAAAGAGAGCACACAGCAAAGCTGTCCATATAGCTCCCCTCAGGCTCCGCCCCCCCCAGTCATTCGACCGACTGTTAGGAGAAAAAGGAGAACCATAGGGTACAGTGGTGACTGTAGTTTATAAAAATAAATTTAAACCTGACTAAAATGCCAGGGTGGGCCATGGACCGGATACACCGTAGGAGAAAGAAATTTATCAGGTAAACATAAATTCTGTTTTCTCCTACATTGGTGTATCCGGTCCACGGCTTCATCCTTACTTGTGGGAACCAATACCAAAGCTTTAGGACACGGATGAAGGGAGGGAACAAGTCCGGTAATCTAAACGGAAGGGACCACTGCTTGCAAAACCTTTCTCCCAAAAATAGCCTCCGAAGAAGCAAAAGTATCGAATTTGTAAAATTTGGCAAATGTATGCAGTGAAGACCAAGTCGCTGCCTTACAGATCTGTTCAACAGAAGCCTCATTCTTGAAAGCCCAAGTGGAAGCCACAGCTCTAGTAGAGTGAGCTGTAATTCGTTCAGGAGGCTGCCTTCCAGCAGTCTCATAAGCCAACCGGATGATGCTTTTCAGCCAGAAAGACAGAGAGGTCGCAGTCTCCTTTTGACCTCTCCTCTTACCAGAATAGACGACAAACAAGGACGAAGTTTGTCTGAAATCTTTAGTTGCTTTTAGGTAAAACTTCAAAGCACGAACCACATTGAGATTGTGTAACAGACGTTCCTTGTTAGAAGCTGGGTTAGGACACAGAGAAGGAACAACTATTTCCTGGTTAATATTCTTATTGGAAACCACTTTTGGAAGAAAACCAGGTTTGGTACGTAAAACGACCTTATCTATATGAAACACCAGATAGGGTGAATTACACTGCAAAGCAGACAATTCAGAAACTCTTCTAGCGGAAGAGATAGCAACCAAAAACAAAACTTTCCAAGATAGTAACTTAATATCTATTGAATGTAGAGGTTCAAACGGAACCCCCTGAAGAACTGAAAGAACTAGATTTAGACTCCATGGAGGAGCCACAGGTCTGTAGACAGGCTTGATTCTGACTAAAGCCTGCACAAACTCCTGAACATCTGGCATTGCTGCCAGACGTTTGTGTAACAAAACAGACAGAGCTGATATCTGTCCTTTTAAGGAACTAGCTGACAAACCTTTCTCCAATCCTTCTTGGAGAAAAGCTAAAATCCTTGGAATCCTAATCTTACTCCATGAGTAACCCTTGGATTCGCACCAACAAAGATATTTCCGCCATATCTTATGGTAAATTTTCCTAGTGACAGGCTTTCTAGCCTGAATCAGGGTATCTATAACTGAATCCGAAAACCCACGCTTAGCTAGAATCAAGCGTTCAATCTCCAAGCAGTCAGTTGCAGAGAGACTAGGTTTGGATGTACGAATGGACCTTGAATTAGAAGGTCCTGCTTCAAAGGTAGCTTCCATGGTGGAACCGATGACATATTCACCAGGTCTGCATACCAGGTCCTGCGTGGCCAGTGTCGCCTTGGGATCCCTGTACCTGGACCCGTAACATGGAACTTTTGAGTTCTGATGTGACGCCATCAGATCCAGATCCGGAATGCCCCATAGTTGAGTTAACTGGGCAAAAACCTCTGGGTGAAGTTCCCACTCCCCCGGATGGAAAGTCTGACGACTCAGATAATCCGCTTCCCAGTTGTCCACTCCTGGGATGTGAATTGCTGATAGATGGCAGGAGCGATCCTCTGCCCATTTGATGATCTTGGATACCTCTCTCATCGCCAGGGAACTCTTCGTTCCCCCCTGATGATTGATGTACGCTACAGTCGTCATGTTGTCCGACTGAAATCTGATGAATCTGGCCTCCGCTAGTTGAGGCCATGCCTGGAGCGCATTGAATATCGCTCTCAATTCCAATATGTTTATCGGGAGAAGAGATTCTTCCCGAGACCATAGACCCTGAGCCTTCCGGATCTTCATTTCTACGGAGTCTATTATTGTTCCCAGAAAGGGAACCCTTGTGGACGGGGACAGGGAACTTTTTTTCTATGTTCACCTTCCACCCGTGAGATCTGAGAAAGGCTAAGACAATGTCTGTATGAGCCCTTGCTTTGGGAAGGGACGACGCTTGTATTAGAATGTCTTCTAGGTAAGGTGCTACTGCAATGCCCCTCGGCCTTAGCACCGCTAGAAGGGACCCTAGCACCTTTGTGAAAATTCTGGGAGCAGTGGCTAAACCGAACGGAAGAGCCACGAACTGGTAATGTTTGTCCAGAAAGGCGAACCTCAGGAACTGATGGTGATCTTTGTGGATAGGAATATGCAGGTACGCATCCTTTAAGTCCACGGTAGTCATGTATTGACCCTCCTGGATCGTCCAGAATTGGCCTGAAAGTTCCTTCTTTTTTGGGAACTACAAACAGGTTTGAGTAAAAACCCAGTCCTTGTTCCGCTGTTGGAACTGGGTGTATCACTCCCATCTTTAATAGGTCTTCTACGCAACGTAAGAATGCCTGTCTCTTTATCTGGTCTAAAGATAAGCGAGACATGTGGAACCTTCCCCTTGGAGGAAGGTCCTTGAACTCTAGAAGATACCCCTGAGAAACAATTTCTAGTGCCCAGCGGTACGGAACATCTCTTGCCAAAGCCTGAGCAAAGAGAGAAAGTCTGCCCCCTACTAGATCCGGTCCCGGATCGGGGGCTACCCCTTCATGCTGTCTTGGTAGCAGCAGCAGGCTTCTTGGCCTGTTTGCCCTTGTTCCAGCCTTGCAATGGTGCTGGTGTTCCATGCTGGTTTGGGCTGGGATGCGTTACCCTCTTGCCTAGTGGCTGTAGAGGTGGAATTCGGTTCGTTCCTGAAATTGCGAAAGGAACGAAAATTAGACTTATTTTTAGCCTTGAAAGGTCTATCCTGTGGAAGGGCATGGCCCTTTCCCCCAGTGATATCTGAAATAATTTCCTTCAACTCTGGCCCAAATAGGGTCTTACCCTTGAAAGGAATATTAAGTAATTTTGTTTTGGACGACACATCCGCCGACCAAGACTTTAACCAAAACGCTCTGCGCGCCACAATTGCAAAACCAGAATTTTTCGCCGCTACTTTAGCTAACTGGAAAGCGGCGTCTGTAATGAAAGAATTAGCCAACTTCAGGGCGTGAATTCTGTCCATGACTTCATCATAAGAAGTCTCCTTTTGGAGCGAGTTTTCTAGTTCCTCAAACCAAAAAGCCGCTGCAGTGGTTACAGGAATAATGCAAGAAATTGGTTGAAGAAGAAAACCCTGTTGAACAAATATTTTCTTAAGTAAACCTTCTAATTTTTTATCCATAGGATCTTTGAAAGCGCAACTGTCTTCTATTGGTATAGTCGTGCGCTTAGCTAGTGTTGAAACTGCCCCCTCTAGCTTAGGGACCGTCTGCCATGCGTCCCTTCTAGGGTCAACAATTGGGAACATTTTCTTAAATATAGGAGGGGGAACAATGGGTACACCTGGCTTCTCCCACTCCTTAGTCACGATATCCGCCACCCTCTTAGGTATCGGAAATGCATCAGTGTGTACTGGGACCTCTAAGAATTTGTCCATTTTACACAATTTTTCAGGGATCACCAAAGGATCACAATCATCAAGTGTAGCTAGGACCTCCTTAAGTAGGGCGCGGAGGTGTTCTAGCTTAAATTTAAATGCTATGGCATCAGGCCCTGCCTGCTGAGAAACTTTCCCTGTGTCAGAAATTTCTCCCTCAGACAGGCCCTCCCTCACCGCCAAGTCAGATTGATGTGAGGGCACTACAGATAAATTATCCTCTGCGTCAGCTTGCTCATTTTCTGTGTTTAAAACTGAGCAATCACGCTTCCTAGGAAAAGCTGGCAGTTTGGATAAAAATGCTGAGAGAGAATTATCCATTACTGCCGCTAACTGTTGCATAGTAATCGCAATTGGTGCGTTAGATGTACTGGGCATCGCTTGCGCGGGCATAGCTGGTGTTGACACAGAAGGGGAGGATAGCGAGCTATCTTCACACCCTTCAGCTAAAGAATCATCTTGGGCTATATCTTTAAGTGTAATTGTACGGTCCTTAAGCTGTTTAGATGCTATAGCACATTTCACACATAAATTTAATGGGGGAACCACCTTGGCCTTTGAACATAGAGAACATAGGCTATCTGAAGGTTCAGACATGTTTAACAGACTTAAAAGTAACTTCAATGCAATAAAATTTATTTTTGACAAAAACGTTACTGTCTCTTTAAATAATAAAAGTGCACACTTTATTACTGAAACATCAAAAAACCATCAAAAACACATCCGATTTTTATGAAATTTTCACCACAGTGTCATAATGCTTTGAAAAGGTTGCACACATTTTCAGACCAATTAACCCCTTAATGCCCAAACCGGAGCTAATAACAGCAGTTAACCGGTTAACACACTACAGTACTCTGCCACAGCTTGCCCTGTGGCTTTTACCTTCCTTAGGGTTATTTTGGTAAGAATATAAGATATGATGCCTCCGGACTCCCCACGTGAAGCTGCATGAACTGGCTAGTCAAAACAAGTGCACAATTGAGGCGCGAAAATGAGGCTTCCTTCCTCTGCATACCAGAGTGGAGGGGCCTTTCTGACTAGATTAGGTGTCCAACTAAGTGCCAGGCGCAAATTAATCCCCAAAAGTGTTTTAAGTTGATAAAAAAAACACCTATTTAAGTTGAAAACTTGCTAAAAAGCAATCGATTAGCCCACAATAGTGTCAACCAGCATAAGCCCTTAAAATAAGCCATCCTTTTATTGCTGAATCTAATAACAATGGCTTACCTATCCCAGAGGGAATTTCTGACAGTCTTCTAGCATTACTGGGTCTTGTTAGAAAAATGACTGATCATACCTGAAGCAGTTAAGCCTGCAAACTGTTCCCCCCAACTGATGTTATCTGGTTTCAACAGTTCTGCGTGGGAACAGCAATGGATTTTAGTTACTGGTGCTAAAATCATAGTCCTCTTAGCAGAAATTTTGTTCACTTTCTGCTGCAGAGTAAATAGTACAAGCCGGCACTATTTTAAAATAACAAACTCTTGATAGAAGCAATAAAAAACTACAACTAACACCACATACTCTTTACCACCCCCGGGGAGATGCTACTAGTTAGAGCGGCAAAGATAATGACTGGGCGGGGCGGAGCGGAGCCTGAGGGGAGCTATATGGACAGCTTTGCTGTGTGCTCTCTTTGCCACTTCCTGTAGGGATTGAGAATATCCCACAAGTAAGGATGAAGCCGTGGACCGGATACACCAATGTAGGAGAAAATACCTATGAATTGGCCTTTGTGTATAATAGTCAAGATGTGACTCTGCCAGAGGCCTCTCCTACCTCGTAAACCATTCAAATGGGCAACCATCATTCCTGGCTTTGCATTGGTTGATTTAACTGCCACTTTGCAGCCCCAGGAGCCTGTTGTAATCCCAGAATTCTTTGCATGAAGATTGAATAACCTGGTCTGTTCAGTAGTATGGTACATGACAGTTCCATTGTTCCCCCTCTCATGTAGGAGTATGCTTTTGGTCCAATGGTATACTTAGAAAAGAGCAGTATGTCAGGAGATCCCCACACCTAGTAACGTAACAAGGGCAGCCTCTGTGACTCTGACAGCTAGGAGGTTTGAGTTAAAGGGACACTGAACCCAACTTTTTTCTTTCATGATTCAGATAGAGCATGGAATTTTAAGCAACTTTCTAATTTACTCGTATTATCAATTTTTCTTCGTTCTCTTGCTATCTTTATTTGAAAAAGAAGGCATCTAAGCTAAAGAGCAAGCCACGTTTTTGGTTCATAACACTGGACAGCACATGTTTATTGGTGGGCGAATTTATCCACCAATAAGCAAGAACAACCCAGGTTGTTCACCAAAAATGGGCCGGCATCTAAACTTACATTCTTGCTTTCCAAATAAAGATACGAAGAGAATGAAGAAAATTTGAGAATAGGAGTAAATTAGAAAGTTGCTTAAAATTGCATGCTCTATCTGAATCACGAAAAAAAAGCATTTGGGTTCAGTGTCCCTTTAAGGTTAAAGGTAGCCCATCTGCTGACAGGGAGATTTTAAATATATTAAATTGTCATTTTAAGGAAAAACCCCACATAGTAATATAAAAAGGGTATACCTTACGGGTATAAGTATAGTAAATTAAACATATTGATATAAAACACATTCATATATTAAATATTTTATTTTCATTAGAGCATTTTGCATGACTATTGCTTATAATATCTGAATTTTACTAAAGAGGAGAAATGTTTTGAAAATGATTGTTAAAAATAATCTAAACAAAGCTATCACGCACTTTGCATAGTACAGCGGATTTATTTCTGCAAGGATAACACCAGTAGTTCTCTTTGGGTATTATTTATTTATATCTTGTCCAGCACAGACTATAGGAATGTATCGTTATACAATTGCTGAAATGCTATCGTTAGCAAACTACGTACTGTCACCTAGAACACACCCTTTAATAGATATGTAACTGAATACTAAGGGAAGCTATACACTGATGTTTTATTCAAAGGAAGAAGATTGTGACCCTCATAAAGGTAAAAACAAACAAAAAAACCTGTTAAACTATTTTTGGTTTCACCTAATCCAAGTGTAGGAAATCCATATGTCCTAGAAGTACCACAGCTATAATTTAGGCAGCCTAACAATTGCCCTTCACAAGGATTGAAATACCATTGGTAATAACTCCATAAAGAAGCCAAATTCTAAAAGAATGACACCCCCCATCTAATATGGGGTGGTCTTTATTACCTATGTGCTTACCATAAGAAAAGCTGGTTACTTATGGGTTGGAACAGCTGCAGGTGGGCTATGGATTATTTTGCTACATATTTTAATTGCTTTAAGAATATAGTATAAGGGCTTGATAAGTTCATAGATATTTTATTAGGAAACTATGAGTAGTGGCTGCCCAGGAATTTATATAATCTAGAATAACTAAGCAAGTGGTGTGCTCATCCATGTGTCACACTTGATATAACGTAATAAATAATAAATTAAATCTAGTTTATACTCATCATTTTGTGATTATAACTTGTAATTAGCATGGTATGTATCTCATTGCCTAATTGCTTTATTGCCCATTAGAAGCCATAGTGTATTAAAGGGACACTGAACCCAAATTTTTTTTCTTTCGTGATTCAGATAGAGCATGACATTTTAAGCAACTTTCAAATTTACTCCTATTATCAAATTTTCTTTATTCTCTTGGTATCTTTATTTGAAATGCAAGAATCCAAGTTTAGATGCCGGCCCATTTTTGGTGAACAACCTGGGTTGTCCTTGCTGATTGGTGGATAAATTCATCCACCAATAAAAAAGTGCTATCCAGGGTTCTGAACCCAAAAAAAAGCTTAGATGTCTTCTTTTTCAAATAAAGATAGCAAGAGAACGAAAAAAACATAATTTATGTAAGAACTTACCTGATAAATTCATTTCTTTCATATTAGCAAGAGTCCATGAGCTAGTGACGTATGGGATATACATTCCTACCAGGAGGGGCAAAGTTTCCCAAACCTCAAAATGCCTATAAATACACCCCTCACCACACCCACAAATCAGTTTAACGAATAGCCAAGAAGTGGGGTGATAAGAAAAAAGTGCGAAAGCATAAAAAATAAGGAATTGGAATAATTGTGCTTTATACAAAAAAATCATAACCACCACAAAAAAGGGTGGGCCTCATGGACTCTTGCTAATATGAAAGAAATGAATTTATCAGGTAAGTTCTTACATAAATTATGTTTTCTTTCATGTAATTAGCAAGAGTCCATGAGCTAGTGACGTATGGGATAATGACTACCTAAGATGTGGATCTTTCCACGCAAGAGTCACTAGAGAGGGAGGGATAAAATAAAGACAGCCAATTCCTGCTGAAAATAATCCACATCCAAAATAAAGTTTAAATGAAAACATAAGCAGAAGATTCAAACTGAAACAGCTGCCTGAAGAACTTTTCTACCAAAAACTGCTTCAGAAGAAGAAAACACATCAAAATGGTAGAATTTAGTAAAAGTATGCAAAGAAGACCAAGTTGCTGCTTTGCAAATTTGATCAACCGAAGCTTCATTCCTAAACGCCCAGGAAGTAGAAACTGACCTAGTAGAATGAGCTGTAATCCTCTGAGGCTGAGTTATACCCGACTCAACATAGGCATGATGAATTAAAGATTTCAACCAAGATGCCAAAGAAGTGGCAGAAGCTTTCTGGCCTTTTCTAGAACCGGAAAAGATGACAAATAGACTAGAAGTCTTTCGGAAAGTCTTAGTAGCTTCAACATAATATTTCAAAGCTCTAACAACATCCAAAGAATGCAATGATTTCTCCTTAGAATTCTTAGGATTAGGGCATAATGAAGGAACTACAATTTCTCTACTAATGTTGTTGGAATTCACAACCTTAGGTAAAAATTCAAAAGAAGTTCGCAACACTGCCTCATCCTGATGAAAAATCAGAAAAGGAGACTCACAAGAAAGAGCAGACAATTCAGAGACTCTTCTGGCAGAAGAGATGGCCAAAAGGAACAAAACTTTCCAAGAAAGTATTTTAATGTCCAATGAATGCATAGGTTCAAACGGAGGAGCTTGAAGAGCCCCCAGAACCAAATTCAAACTCCAAGGAGGAGAAATTGACTTAATGACAGGTTTAATACGAACCAAGGCTTGTACAAAACAATGAATATCAGGAAGATTAGCAATCTTTCTGTGAAAAAGAACAGAAAGAGCAGAGATTTGACCTTTCAAGGAACTTGCGGACAAACCTTTATCTAAACCATCCTGAAGAAACTGTAAAATTCTCGGAATTCTAAAAGAATGCCAGGAAAAATGATGAGAAAGACACCAAGAAATATAAGTCTTCCAGACTCTATAATATATCTCTCTAGATACAGATTTATGAGCCTGTAACATAGTATTAATCACAGAGTCAGAGAAACCTCTTTGACCAAGAATCAAGCGTTCAATCTCCATACCTTTAAATTGAAGGATTTGAGATCCTGATGGAAAAAAGGACCTTGCGACAGAAGGTCTGGTCTTAACGGAAGAGTCCACGGTTGGCAAGAGGCCATCCGGACAAGATCCGCATACCAAAACCTGTGAGGCCATGCTGGAGCTACCAGCAGAACAAACGAGCATTCCTTCAGAATCTTGGAGATTACTCTTGGAAGAAGAACTAGAGGCGGAAAGATATAGGCAGAATGATACTTCCAAGGAAGTGATAATGCATCCACTGCCTCCGCCTGAGGATCCCGGGATCTGGAAAGATACCTGGGAAGTTTCTTGTTTAGATGAGAAGCCATCAGATCTATTTCTGGAAGTTCCCACATTTGAACAATCTGAAGAAATACCTCTGGGTGAAGAGACCATTCGCCCGGATGCAACGTTTGGCGACTAAGATAATCCGCTTCCCAATTGTCTATTCCTGGAATATGAACCGCAGAGATTAGACAGGAGCTGGATTCCGCCCAAACCAGAATTCGAGATACTTCTTTCATAGCCAGAGGACTGTGAGTCCCTCCTTGATGATTGATGTATGCCACAGTTGTGACATTGTCTGTCTGAAAACAAATGAACGATTCTCTCTTCAGAAGAGGCCAAGACTGAAGAGCTCTGAAAAATTGCATGGAGTTCCAAAATATTGATCGGTAATCTCACCTCCTGAGATTCCCAAACCCCTTGTGCTGTCAGAGACCCCTACACAGCTCCCCAACCTGTAAGACTTGCATCTGTTGAAATTACAGTCCAGGTCGGAAGAACAAAAGAAGCCCCCTGAACTAAACGATGGTGATCTGTCCACCACGTCAGAGAGTGTCGTACAATCGGTTTTAAAGATATTAATTGAGATATCTTTGTGTAATCCCTGCACCACTGGTTCAGCATACAGAGCTGAAGAGGCCGCATGTGAAAACGAGCAAAAGGGGATAGCGTCCGATGCCGCAGTCATAAGACCTAGAATTTCCATGCATAAGCTACCGAAGGGAAAGATTGTGACTGAAGGTTTCGACAAGCTGATATCAACTTTAGATGTCTCATGTCTATCAAAGATAGAGTCATGGATACTGAATCTATCTGAAAACCTAAAAAGGTTACCTAAGTCTAAGGAATCAATGAACTTTTTGGCAAATTGATCCTCCAACCATGATGTTGAAGAAACAACACAAGTCGATTCGAATGAGATTCTGCTAAATATGAAGACTGAGCAAGTACCAAGATATCGTCCAAATAAGCAATACCACAATACCCTGTTCTCTGATTACAGACAGAAGGGCACCGAGAACCTTCGTAAAAAATTCTTGGAGCTGTAGCTAGGCCAAACGGCAGAGCCACAAACTGGTATCCTTACATAACGATTCAATATTTTTAGATCCAGAACTGGTCTGAAGGAATTTTCCTTCTTTGGTACAATGAAGAGATTTGAATAAAACCCCAGTCCCTGTTCCAGAACTGGAACTGGCAAAATTACTCCAGTCAACTCTAGATCTGAAACACATTTCAGAAATGCTTGAGCCTTCGCTGGGTTTACTGGGACACGGGAAAGAAAAAATCTCTTTGCAGGAGGCCTTATCTTGAAGCCAATTCTGTACCCTTCTGAAACAATGTTCTGAATCCAAAGATTGTGAACGGAATTGATCCAAATTTCTTAGAAAAAACGTAATCTGCCCCCTACCAGCTGAGCTGGAATGAGAGCCGCACCTTCATGTGGACTTAGGAGCTTGCTTTGATTTTCTAAAAGGCTTGGATTTATTCCAGACTGGAGATGGTTTCCAAACTGATACCGCTCCTGAGGATGAAGGATCAGGTTTTTGTTCCTTGTTGTGACAAAAGGAATGAAAACGATCATTACCCTGGAAAGAAAGGGAAAGCAGAGTAGACTTAGAAGACATAACAGCATTCCAAGTCTTAAGCCATAAAGCTCTTCTAGCTAAAATAGCAAGAGACATATACCTGACATCAACTCTAATGATATCAAAGATGGCATTACAAATAAAATTATTAGCATGTTGAAGAATAAAAATGCTATGAGAATTATGATCTGTTACTTGTTGCGCTAAAGCTTCTAACCAAAAAATGAAGCTGCAGCAACATCCGCTAAAGATATAGCAGGTCTAAGAAGATTACCTGAACACAAGTAAGCTTTTCTTAGAAAGGATTCAATTTTCCTATCTAAAGGATCCTTAAGGAAGTACCATCTGCCTTAGGAATAGTACACTTAACAAGAGTAGAGACAGCCCCATCAACTTTAGGGATTTTGTCCCAAAACTCTAATCTGTCAGATGGCACAGGATATAATTGCTTAAAACGTTTAGAAGGAGTAAATGAATTACCCAAATTATTCCATTCCCTGGAAATTACTTCAGAAATAGCACTAGGGACAGGAAAAACTTCTGGAATAACTACAGGAGATTTAAAAACCTTATCTAAACGTTTAGATTTAGTATCAAGAGGACCAGAATCCTCAATTTCTAATGCAATTAGGACTTCTTTAAGTAAAGAACGAATAAATTTAATTTTAAATAAATATGAAGATTTATCAGCATCAACCTCTGAGACAGAATCCTCTGAACCAGAAGAACCATTATCAGAATCAGAATGATGATGTTCATTTAAAAATTCATCTGAAAAATGAAAAGTTTTAAAAGACTTTTTACATTTACTAGAAGGAGGAATAACAGACATAGCCTTCTTAATGGATTTAAAAACAAAATCTCTTATGTTATCAGGAACACTCTGAGTATTAGATGTTGACAGAACAGCAACAGGTAATGAAACAGTACTTAAAGGAAATATCTGCATAAACAGTTTGTCATGACAAAACAGTACAAACAACAGCTGGAGGAACAGATACCATAAGTTTACAGTGGATACACTTAGCTTTGGTAGCTCCAGCCCCAGGCAGGGATATTCCAGAAGTATCTTCTGACTCAGCTTCAACGTGGGACATCTTGCAATATGTAATAGAAAAAACAACATATAAAGCAAAATTGATCAAATTCCTTAAATGACAGTTTCAGGAATGGGAAAAAAATGCCAGTGAATAAGCTTCTAGCAACCAGAAGCAAAAAAAAAATCAATGAGACTTAAATAATGTGGAGACAAAAGTGACGCCCATATTTTTTTGCGCCAAAAAAAGACGCCCACATTATTTGGCGCCTAAATGACGCCAAAAAATGACGCCACATCCGGAACGCCGACACTTTTGGCGCAAAAGAACGTCAAAAATTACGCAACTTCCGGCGACACGTATGACGCCGGAAACAGAAAATAATTTTTGCGCCAAAAAAGTCCGCGCCAAGAATGACGCAATAAAATTAAGCATTTTCAGCCCCCGCGAGCCTAACAGCCCACAGGGAAAGTCAAATTTTTAAGGTAAGAAAAAAATGAATTATTCATATGCATTATCCCAAATATGAAACTGACTGTCTGAAATAAGGAATGTTGAACATCCTGAGTCAAGGCAAATAAATGTTTGAATACATATATTTAGAACTTTATATAAAAAGTGCCCAACCATAGCTTAGAGTGTCACAGAAAATAAGACTTACTTACCCCAGGACACTCATCTACATGTTTGTAGAAAGCCAAACCAGTACTGAAACGAAAATCAGCAGAGGTAATGGTATATATATATAAGAGTATATCGTCGATCTGAAAAGGGAGGTAAGAGATGAATCTCTACGACCGATAACAGAGAACCTATGAAATAGACCCCGTAGAAGGAGATCACTGCATTCAAATAGGCAATACTCTCCTCACATCCCTCTGACATTCACTGCACGCTGAGAGGAAAACCGGGCTCCAACCTGCTGCGGAGCGCATATCAACGTAGAATCTAGCACAAACTTACTTCACCACCTCCATAGGAGGCAAAGTTTGTAAAACTGATTTGTGGGTGTGGTGAGGGGTGTATTTATAGGAATTTTGAGGTTTGGGAAACTTTGCCCCTCCTGGTAGGAATGTATATCCCATACATCACTAGCTCATGGACTCTTGCTAATTACATGAAAGAAAATGATAATAGGAGTAAATTAGAAAGTTGCTTAAAATTCCATGCTCTATCTGAATCACGAAAGAAAAAAAATTGGGTTCAGTGTCCCTTTAATTGATGGAACAATTGCATTTCTCAATATTCGAACTATGTAATCCATTTTTTACAAATGTGCATATGAGTTCTTCCAGTTCCTTATAGTTTATAGCATTACCGTCTTGCACTGCAGAGACATATTTAGAAATAAATCTTATTCATTTTTATGTCTTTATTTTTTAAATTAAAGATGGACATAATGGATGTGCTACTAAATGATCTGTGATTTTTTTTTGTTTTGTTCCAATGACAGTTCATTCTTGCGCCACCTTGTGTTAAGCTTCATTGTCTTGCTAACTCAAATTTGTCACAAGGTTTTCTCAGCCCTAATAATAATATCGTAGTTATGCTTCCACTGACAGTTCCTGTTCTGTATTACTATATATTGACATTTAAAATTTTCAAGGTAAATTATTTTAAATTGGAGACTTGCAACAACTTGATATATTTATTATTTTCTGCCAGCATAGTCAACAATTCAATTTGAAAAATTCCGTACGCAAAGTATCTGTATAATCGACAATGTTTTCTTCAATTTAGGTAAACACAAATATTTATTTGTAAAAGCTTTTTTTTTTTTAACCATTGTACTCACAGGCTTTTCTCAAACATCATGGAAGAAAGCTGTAATCAGTCAATGTAAAAACTACACAAATCACAAAATTTGATACCTTGTTTTCCAAGAACATTTTAATCAGAGGAAGTTTAAATGTGTAGATAGAAATTGGAAAGAGAGGGATAAGCAGGCTACTCAAGCAAAGGAATAACTGGTTTTTATTGATATTTTTACAGACACTACACATACATATGCAGCACACACATCACAACATAATACACACACTTTTTTATATCATGTTATCAAGTTGCAAGAGAGGGTAATCAGAGAATAAAAGGGGGGGGGGAGAGTGAGAGAAGGAAATAGAGGGGAGAGTGTCATGGGTTGGGGAGATGAGAGTGAGATACATAGGTAGTGATAGGCATAGTGACAGTAGAAATGAGGGCGAGCAAGGATGAGAAAATAAGGTATGGGGGGGGGGCGCAGATTCAGCCAGCTACAGAGTGGTCATATGTTTGGGCAGCTCTGTATACCAGAACAAAAATCTGGTCTAAATTCCAGCTTAACTATACCGGAGAACGACTGCAGTGACAGCCCTATCACCTAAAGTGGTCTCATCTAGTGCTGTATATACTCCTCTGGTTCCATGTGGGATCAAGATCTGTCCTTGAGGGTTTGTGGCTGAAATCTTGGAGGTGCAGAGCAGAGCTCTTGGGGGCTGATTCTCTAAACGTCATCATATTAGACGTGGTTTTCATAGGGGCTGCGGTAGTAGAATTATTGTAAGAAAGGGGGCAGTCCCTGCGAGTGGCGATAGTGTTCCTATATAAAGTATGGAGCTCGCTGTAAAGGGACACCAATCCACAGAGTGAAGTTAGCAGGAAGGGCACTTTGCAGACAATATAAGTCAAAATATGCTGCTTTCTGCATATAGCATCTTACAATTGCTTCTATTTTTCTATGAAAATGTTTTTCTATTAGAGTATTAGGTATGTTAAAGGGACACTGAACACAATTTTTTTCTTTCTTTATTTAGATAAAGAATGCAATTTTAAGCAACTTTCTAATTTACTCCTATTATCAAATTTTCTTTATTCTCTTGGTATCTTTATTTGAAAAGCAAGAATGTAAGTTTAGATGCCGGCCCATTTTTGGTGAACAACCTGGGTTGTTCTTGGTGATTGGTGGATAAATTCACCAACCAATAAACAAGTCTTGTCCAAGAAAACCAAAAATTGGCTGGCTCTTTAGCTTAGATGCCTTCTTTTTCAAATAAAGATAGCAAGAGAACAAAGAAAATTTGATAATAGGAGTAAATTAGAAAGTTGCTTAAAATTGCATGCTCTGTCTGAATTGCGAAATAAAAAAATTCTGTTCAGTGTCCCTTTAAGTGTTTTGAGAAAAGCTTGCCACCTAACTGGCAAGAAAAAAGTAAATTTATGTTTACCTGATAAATTGATTTTGTCTATGGTACGACGAGTCCACGGATTCATCCATTACTTGTGGGACATTGTCTCCTGCTAACAGGAACTGGCAAAGAGCACCACAGCAGAGCTGTCTATATAGCTCCTCCCTTAGCTCCACCCCCCAGTCATTCGACCGAAGGTAAAGGAAGAAAAAGGAGAAACTAAAAGGTGCAGAGGTGACTGAAGTTTAAAATAAAAAAATATAATCCGTCTTAAAATGACAGTGCGAGCCGTGGACTCGTCGTACCATAGAAGAAATCAATTTATCAGGTAAGCATAAATTTACTTTTCTTCTATAAAGGTACGACGAGTCCACGGATTCATCCATTACTTGTGGGATACAATACCAAAGCTACAGGACACGGATGAACGGGAGGGACAAGACAGATGGCTAAACAGAAGGCACCACTGCTTGAAGAACTTTTCTCCCAAAAATAGCCTCCGAAGAAACAAAAGTATCAAATTTGTAAAATTTGGAAAAGGTATGAAGCGAAGACCAAGTCGCAGCCTTACAAATCTGTTCAACAGAAGCATCATTTTTAAAAGCCCATGTGGAAGCCACCGCTCTAGTAGAGTGAGCTGTAATTCTGTCCAGCAGTCTCGTATGCCAAACGGATGATGCTTTTCAGCCAAAAAGAAAGAGGTAGCCGTAGCTTTTTAACCTCTACGTTTTCCAGAATAGACAACAAACAAAGAAGATGTTTGACGGAAATCTTTGGTTGCTTGCAAGTAAAACTTCAAAGCACAAACCACGTCCAAGTTGTGCAACAGACGCTCCTTCTTAAAGGAACGATTAGGACACAGAGAAGGAACCACAATTTCCTGATCAATAACAACCTTAGGAAGGAATCAAGGTTTGGTACGCAAAACCACTTTATCAGCATGGAAAACCAGATAAGGCGAGTCACATTGC
The DNA here is from genome assembly GCF_027579735.1 of Bombina bombina. NCBI lineage: Eukaryota > Metazoa > Chordata > Amphibia > Anura > Bombinatoridae > Bombina > Bombina bombina. The sequence goes on along the minus strand of NC_069499.1, from coordinate 163,951,497 downwards.
AATGCAGATAGCTCAGAAACTCTTCGAGCCGAAGAGATAGAAACTAAAAACAGAACTTTCCAAGATAAAAGTTTAATATCTATGGAATGCATAGGTTCAAACGGAACCCCTTGAAGAACGTTAAGAACTAAACTCAAACTCCATGGCGGAGCAACAGGTTTAAACACAGGCTTGATTCCAACTAAAGCCTGACAGAACGACTGAACGTCTGGAACATCTGCCAGACATTTGTGCAGTAAAATTGACAAAGCAGATATGTCTCTTTAAGGAACTAGCTAACCCCTTCTCCAATCCTTCTTGGAGAAAGGACAAAATCCTAGGAATCCTTATCTTATGAGTAGCCTTTGGATTTGCACCAATAAAGATATTTACGCCATATCTTATGATAAATTTTCCGAGTGACAGGCTTTCGAGCCAAAATCAAGGTATCTATGACCGACTCCGAGAATCCCCGCTTGGATAAAATCAAGCGTTCAATCTCCAGGCAGTCAGCCGCAGAGAAACTAGATTTGGATGTTGGAACGGACCCTGAATGAGAAGGACCTGTCTCAGTGGCAGAGTCCACGGTGGCAGAGATGACATGTCCACCAGATCTGCATACCAAGTCCTGCGTTGCCACGCAGGTGCTATCAAAGTCACCGAAGCTCTCTCCTGTTTGATTCTGGCGATCAGACGAGGAAGGAGAGGAAGGAGAGGAAATGGTGGAAACACATAAGCCAGGTTGAACGACCAAGGTACTGCTAGAGCATCTATCAGTACTGCTTGAGGATCCCTCGATCTGGACCCGTAACAAGGAAGATCCAATTCTGGTGTGCCCCATTGATGAATCAATTGTGCAAACACCTCCGGATGAAAAGTCTGTGGACTTAGAAAATCTGCCTCCCAGTTCTCCACTCCTGGGATATAGATTGCTGAAAGATGGCAAGAGTGAGCCTCTGCCCATCGAATTATTTTGGAAACCTCCATCATCGCTAGAGAACTCTTTGTTCCCCACTGATGATTGATATATGCTACAGTCGTGATATTGTCCGACTGGAATCTTATGAATCTGGCCAAAGCCAGCTGAGGCCACGCCTGAAGCGCATTAAATATCGCTCTCAGTTCTAGAATATTTATCGGGAGGAGAGCCTCCTCCTGAGTCTACATACCCTGTGCTTTCAGGGAATTCCAGACTGCACCCCAGCCCAATAGGCTGGCGTCCGTCGTCACTATGACCCATGCTGGCCTGCGGAAACACATTCCCTGGGACAGATGATCCTGTGACAACCAGCAAAGAAGAAAGTCTCTGGTCTCTTGATCCAGATTTATAAATTTGCATAATCCCCATTCCACTGATTGAGCATGCATAGTTGCAGTGGTCTGAGATGCAAGCAAGCAAACGGAACTATGTCCATTGCCGCTACCATTAGTCCGATTACCTCCATACACTGAGCCACGGACGGCCGAGGAATGGAATGAAGAGTTTGGCAGGTGGTTAAAATCTTTGATTTCCTGACCTCCGTCAGAAAATTTTTCATGTATACCGAATCTATCAGAGTTCCCAGGAATGGAACTCTTGTGAGGGGGATAAGTGAACTCTTTTACGTTCACCTTCCACCCGTGAGATCTTAGAAAAGCCAACACGATATCCGTGTGAGATTTGGCTAGTTGGAAAGTTGACGCCTGAATTAAGATATTGTCCAGATAAGGCGCCACTGCTATGCCCCGCGGCCTTAGAACCGCCAGAAGGGACCCTAGCACCTTTGTGAAAATTCTGGGACCTGTGGCCAACCCGAAGGGAAGAGCCACAAACTGGTAATGGCGAACCTGAGGAACTGGTGATGATCTTTGTGGATAGGGATGTGTAGATATGCATTCTTTAAGTCCACGGTGGTCATATATTGACCCTCCTGTATCATTGGTAAAAAATAGTCTGAATGGTCTCCATCTTGAAGGATGGGAAATTTCTTTAGGATCTTGAGATCTAAAATTGGTCTGAAGGTTCCCTCTTTTTTGGGAACTACAAACAGATTGGAGTAAAACCCCTGCCCCTGTTCTTTTTTCGGAACTGGGCAGATCACTCCCATGGTATATAGGTCTTCTAAACAGTGTAAGAACGCCTCTCTTTTTGTCTGGTTTACAGACAATTGAGAAAGATGGAATCTCCCCCTTGGAGGAGAATTTTTGAAATCTAGAAGATACCCCTGGGTTACGATTTCTAACGCCCAGGAGTCCTGAACGTCTCTTGCCCAGGCCCGAGCAAAGAGAGAAAGTCTGCCCCCTACTAGATCCGGTCCCGGATCGGGGGCTACCCCTTCATGCTGTCTTGATGGCAGCAGCGGGCCTCTTGGCCTGTTTACCTTTGATCCAAGTCTGGTTAGGGCTCCAGACTGACATGGATTGAGTAAAATTCCCCTCTTTTTTTGCAGCAGGGGAAGAGGCAGAGGAACCACCTTTGAAGTTTCGAAAGGAACGAAAATTATTTTGTTTGGTCCTCATCTTAGTTGTCTTATCCTGAGGAAGGGCATGGCCCTCCAGTGATGTCTGAAATGAAAGGGATAGCTAAAAGCTTAGATTTTGATGACACATCAGCAGACCAGGACTTAAGCCATAACGCTCTACACGCTAAAATGGCAAAACCTGAATTCTTTGCCGCTAATTTAGCCAGTTGAAAAGCGGCATCTGTAATGAAAGAATTAGCTAGCTTGAGAGCCCTAATTCTATCCAGAATATCATCTAATGGGGTCTCAACCTAAAGAGCCTCCTCCAGAGCCTCAAACCAAAAAGCAGCTGCAGTAGTTACAGGAACAATGCACGCTATAGGTTGCAGAAGAAAACCCTGATGAACAAATATTTTCTTTAGGAGACCCTCTAATTTTTTATCCATAGGATCTTTGAAAGCACAACTGTCCTCAATAGGTATGCTTAGCCAGGGTAGAAATAGCTCTCTCCACCTTAGGGGCCGTGTGCAACGAATCCCGCATGGTGTCTGATATTGGAAACATTTTCTTAAAAGTAGGAGGGGGAGAGAATGGAATACCTGGTCTATCCCATTCCTTAGTAACAATGTCCAAAATCCTCTTAGGGACCGGAAAAACATCAGTGTAGGCAGGAACCTCTAGATATCTGTCCATTCTACACAATTTCTCTGGAACTGCAATAGGGTCACAATCATCCAGAGTTGCTAAAACCTCCCTGAGCAATAAGCGGAGGTGTTCTAGTTTAAATTTAAAAGCTGTCATATCTGAGTCTGTCTGAGGGAACATCTTTCCTGAATCAGAAATGTCTCCCTCAGAACATTGTGAGGGTACATCGGATATGGCTAATAAAGCGTCAGAGGGCTCAGTATTTACTCTCACACCAGACCTACTGTGCTTGCCCTGCAACCCAGGCAGCTTAGATAAAACCTCTGTGAGGGTAGTATTCATAACTGCGGCTTGCAGGGTGAAACAATTAGACGCACTAGAAGTACTTGGCGTCGTATGTGCGAGCGTTAATGGTTGTGACACTTGGGGAGAATTAGATGGCATAACCTGATTCCCTTCTGACTGAGAATCATCCTGCGACATACTTTTATTAGCTAAAATATTTTCTTTGCAATTTATTGCCCTTTCAATGCATGAGGGACACATTTTAAGTGGGGGTTCCACAATGGCTTCTAAACACATTGAACATTGGCTTTCCTCAATGTCAGACATGTTGTACAGGCTAGTAATGAACACAAACAAGCTTGAAAACACTTTATTTAGTGAAAAAATAACAATCTTAAAAAAAACGGTACTGCGCCTTTAAGAGAAAAAAAGCATACATGTTCTGCAAAACTGCTTTAAAATGCACCAAATTTTTCAAAAATTTGCAAGCAGACTTAATATGTGTATTTAAGTTTGCCCCACAAGGAAAATTAACATTTAACCCTTTAATGTACAAACCGGATTGAAATTAGGCCTAAATCCGGAAAAAACACCCCCAGCACGTTGCCACAGCCCTGCTGTGGCGCCAACCTGCCCTCAGGGATAGTAAATATGGGGTTAAAGCTTCGATTTGGCCCAAAACATTCACAGGGGCCCTCAGGAGTGAAAATAACTGCGCATCTGAGGCGTGAAAATAGGCCCCGCCCATCTCACTCGATGTCTCTACAGCCTCAAAGAACCGCACCAGAGTGGTTTTAAACTAGCCATGTGGGTTCTGAGACCCAAAAAATAAGCCAAGTGTACCCTCAATAAAGTTGCTCAAAAAACGTTATTGCCCACAAAACGTTAACAGCACTCCCAGTTCATAAAACCTTTGCCCACAAACATTCAAACACAGTGTCAACCATTTTTGTAATTAGCCCCTTATGCAAGCTAAGTAATGCCTTTCTATAGCTCTTAGGATTACTGCTTACCTTTACCCTCATGGGGATACTGTCAGCCTTTCTGAAATACACAGTCTCTCCAGAAAAAATGACTGAACATACCTCACTGCTATATAGCATGAAAACGTTCCTCACACTGAAGTCTCTTGTACCCCTCAGCCTCTGTGGGAACAGCACTGGATCTTAGTCACAAATGCTAAGATCATCATTCTCCAGGCAGAAGTCTTCATCCATCTGCTGCCTGAGAGTAAATAGTACACACCGGTACCATTTAAAACAAAAAACTCTTGCTTGAAGAAATTAAAAACTAATATTTTATCACCTCTTTCACTTTACCCTTCCTAGTACTTAGAGTAGGCAAAGAGAATGACTGGGGGGTGGAGCTAAGAGAGGAGCTATATAGACAGCTCTGCTGTGGTGCACTTTGCCACTTCCTGTTAGCAGGAGATAATATCCCACAAGTAATGGATGAATCCGTGGACTTGTCATACCTTATAGAAGAAAACAGATCAGCAGTGTGAAAATCTTTACAGAATTACACTGGGATTTGAGAATTTTTTATATACGCCCCTGGAACTTCCATGCTTAGCCCATTTTTTGCAAAAAACAATTATGCTTTGTATATGGTACTTAGAAGTATGAATTTCTATGTTTTTTTTACATATCCAGTATACTTAAATGGAAGATTACTCTGTGCTTATTTAATGCAATTTATTCCTGGGTAATTTACATGAAGATTTTACATTAATAATAAAATACGATTTTTGTTACAATTTTTGACTCACCTTAACAATACAATTTTTTGGGATATTTTTATGTAAATTACGAATTTAATTGTGCAGTTTTGTAATGTGTGCATCTTGTTCCCATATGAAAATGCAGTATACGCCCCTTAGCGAGACACCCTGTTTCAGGGTAAAAAGTGGCTTTATAGAATTCCACCAAGGAAATAGAACTGGCGAGCATTCTTATAGAATACATAGTGTACCACATAAAAAATACTGATACTGTTAGCTAATGCTGATATATAAAAAGCTATGAAGCTAAAAATACCAGGACAAATAATAAAAATACTTTAGAGGTGACATTAACCCCTTAGGTACCTCTTAACTCACACATGAACCCAGATAATCAAGGGATCAAATATTGACCCCTAGTCTCCAGTCACCATAAGTGCCCGCATTCTGCCTTAAATATCCTCTAAGGATATATCTGTCCCACATAAAATTGCAGAAGAGGCTCCTTAACCCTTTTAGTGCCAGTCTCCCACACAGAAGACAAAACATAATTTATGTAAGAACTTACCTGATAAATTCATTTCTTTCATATTAGCAAGAGTCCATGAGTTAGTGACGTATGGGATATACATTCATACCAGGAGGGGCAAAGTTTCCCAAACCTCAAAATGCCTATAAATACACCCCTCACCACACCCACAAATCAGTTTAACGAATAGCCAAGAAGTGGGGTGATAAGAAAAAAGTGCGAAAGCATAAAAAATAAGGAATTGGAATAATTGTGCTTTATACAAAAAAATCATAACCACCACAAAAAAGGGTGGGCCTCATGGACTCTTGCTAATATGAAAGAAATAAATTTATCAGGTAAGTTCTTACATAAATTATGTTTTCATGTAATTAGCAAGAGTCCATGAGCTAGTGACGTATGGGATAATGACTACCCAAGATGTGGATCTTTCCACGCAAGAGTCACTAGAGAGGGAGGGATAAAATAAAGACAGCCAATTCCGCTGAAAAATAATCCACACCCAAAATAAAGTTTAAATTATAAGCAGAAGATTCAAACTGAAACAGCTGCCTGAAGTACTTTTCTACCAAAAACAGCTTCAGAAGAAGAAAACACATCAAAATGGTAGAATTTAGTAAAAGTATGCAAAGAAGACCAAGTTGCTGCTTTGCAAATCTGATCAACCGAAGCTTCATTCCTAAACGCCCAGGAAGTAGAAACTGACCTAGTAGAATGAGCTGTAATCCTTTGAGGCAGAGTTTTACCCGACTCGACATAAGCATGATGAATTAGATTTCAACCAAGATGACAAAGAAATGGCAGAGGCCTTCTGACCTTTCCTAGAACCGGAAAAGATAACAAATAGACTAGAAGTCTTTCGGAAATTCTTAGTAGCTTCAACATAATATTTCAAAGCTCTAACAACATCCAAAGAATGCAATGATCTCTCCTTAGAATTCTTAGGATTAGGACACAATGAAGGAACCACAATTTCTCTACTAATGTTGTTAGAATTCACAACCTTAGGTAACAATTTAAAAGAAGTTCGCAACACCGCCTTATCCTGATGAAAAATCAGAAAAGGAGACTCACAAGAAAGAGCAGAAAATTCAGAAACTCGTCTGGCAGAAGAGATAGCCAAAAGGAACAAAACTTTCCAAGAAAGTAATTTGATGTCCAACGAATGCATAGGTTCAAACGGAGGAGCTTGAAGAGCCCCCAGAACCATATTCAAACTCCAAGGAGGAGAAATAAACTTAATGACAGGATTTATACGAACTAAAGCTTGTACAAAACAATGAATATCAGGAAGATTAGCAATCTTTCTGTGAAAAAGAACAGAAAGAGCAGAGATTTGTCCTTTCAAGGAACTTGCAGACAAACCTTTATCCAAACCATCCTGAAGAAATTGTAAAATTCTCGGAATTCTAAAAGAATGCCAGGAAAAAAGATGAGAAAGACACCAAGAAATATAAGTCTTCCAGACTCTATAATATATCTCCCTAGATACAGATTTACGAGCCTGTAACATAGTATTAATCACAGAGTCAGAGAAACCTCTTTGACTAAGAATCAAGCGTTCAATCTCCATACCTTTAAATTTAAGGATTTGAGATCCTGATGGAAAAAAGGACCTTGCGACAAAAGGTCTGGTCTTAACGGAAGAGTCCACGGTTGGCAAGAGGCCATCCGGACAAGATCCGCATACCAAAACCTGTGAGGCCATGCTGGAGCTACCAGCAGAACAAACGAGCATTCCTTCAGAATCTTGGAGATTACTCTTGGAAGAAGAACTAGAGGCGGAAAGATATAGGCAGGATGATACTTCCAAGGAAGTGACAATGCATCCACTGCTTCCGCTTGAGGATCCCTGGATCTGGACAGATACCTGGGAAGTTTCTTGTTTAGATGAGAGGCCATCAGATCTATTTCTGGAAGTCCCCACATTTGAACAATCTGAAGAAATACCTCTGGGTGAAGAGACCATTCGCCCGGATGTAACGTTTGGCGGCTGAGATAATCCGCTTCCCAATTGTCTATACCTGGGATATGAACCGCAGAAACTAGACAGGAGCTGGATTCCGCCCATACCAGAATTCGAGATACTTCCTTCATAGCCAGAGGACTGTGAGTCCCTCCTTGATGATTGATGTATGCCACAGTTGTGACATTGTCTGTCTGAAAACAAATGAACGATTCTCTCATTAGAAGAGGCCATGACTGAAGAGCTCTGAAAATTGCACGGAGTTCCAAAATATTGATCGGTAATCTCACCTCCTGAGATTCCCAAACCCCTTGTGCTGTCAGAGACCCCCAAACAGCTCCCCAACCTGTCAGACTTGCATCTGTTGAAATTACAGTCCAGGTCGGAAGAACAAAAGAAGCCCCCTGAACTTAACAATGGTGATCTGTCCACCACATCAGAGAGTGTCGTACAATTGGTGTTAAAGATATTAATTGAGATATCTTTGTGTAATCCCTGCACCACTGGTTCAGCATACAGAGCTGAAGAGGTCGCATGTGAAAACGAGCAAAGGGGATCGCGTCCGATGCTGCAGTCATAAGACCTAGAATTTCCATGCATAAAGCTACCGAAGGGAATGATTGTGACTGAAGGTTTCGACAAGCTGATATCAACTTTAGACGTCTCTTGTCTGTCAAAGACAGAGTCATGGACACTGAATCTATCTGAAAACCTAAAAAGGTTACCCTTGTCTGAGGAATCAATGAACTTTTTGGTAAATTGATCCTCCAACCATGATCTTGAAGAAACAACACAAGTAGATTCGTATGAGATTCTACTAAATGTGAAGACTGAGCAAGTACCAAGATATCGTCCAAATAAGGAAATACCACAATACCCTGTTCTCTGATTACAGACAGAAGGGCACCGAGAACCTTTGTAAAAATTCTTGGGGCTGTAGCTAGGCCAAACGGTAGAGCCACAAACTGGTAATGCTTGTCTAGGAAAGAGAATCTCAGAAACTGATAGTGATCTGGATGAATCGGAATATGCAGATATGCATCCTGTAAATCTATTGTGGACATATAATGCTCTTGCTGAACAAAAGGCAGGATAGTCCTTACAGTTACCATTTTGAATGTTGGTATCCTTACATAACGATTCAATATTTTTAGATCCAGAACTGGTCTGAAGGAATTCTCCTTCTTTGGTACAATGAAGAGATTTGAATAAAACCCCAGCCCCTGTTCCAGAACTGGAACTGGTATAATTACTCCAGCCAACTCTAGATCTGAAACACATTTCAGAAATGCTTGAGCCTTCGCTAGGTTTACTGGGACACGGGAAAGAAAAAATCTCTTTGCAGGAGGCCTTATCTTGAAGCCAATTCTGTACCCTTTTGAAACAATGTTCTGAATCCAGAGATTGTGAACGGAATTTAACCAAATTTCTTTGAAAAAACGTAATCTGCCCCCTACCAGCTGAGCTGGAATGAGGGCCGCACCTTCATGTGGACTTGGGAGCTGGCTTTGGTTTTCTGAGAGGCTTGGATTTATTCCAGACTGGAGATGGTTTCCAAACTGATACCGCTCCTGAGGATGAAGGATCAGGCTTTTGTTCCTTGTTGTGACGAAAGGAACGAAAACGATTATTAGACCTAAATTTACCTTTAGATTTTTTAACCTGTGGTAAAAAAAGTTCCTTTCCCTCCAGTAACAGTTGAGATAATAGAATCCATCTGAGAACCAAATAATTCATTACCCTGGAAAGAAAGGGAAAGCAGAGTAGACTTAGAAGACATATCAGCATTCCAAGTTTTAAGCCATAAAGCTCTTCTAGCTAAAATAGCTAGAGACATATACCTGACATCAACTCTAATGATATCAAAGATGGCATCACAAATAAAATTATTAGCATGTTGTAGAAGAATAATAATGCTATGAGAATTATGATCTGTTACTTGTTGCGCTAAAGCTTCTAACCAAAAGGTTGAAGCTGCAGCAACATCCGCTAAAGATATAGCAGGTCTAAGAAGATTACCTGAACACAAGTAAGCTTTTCTTAGAAAGGATTCAATTTTCCTATCTAAAGGATCCTTAAAGGAAGTACCATCTGCCGTAGGAATAGTAGTACGCTTAGCAATAGTAGAGACAGCCCCATCAACCTTAGGGATTTTGTCCCAAAATTCTAATCTGTCAGATGGCACAGGATATAATTGCTTAAAACGTTTAGAAGGAGTAAAAGAATTACCCAAATTATTCCATTCCCTGGAAATTATTTCAGAAATAGCACCAGGGACAGGAAAAACTTCTGGAATAACTACAGGAGATTTAAAAACCTTATCTAAACGTTTAGATTTAGTATCAAGAGGACTAGAATCCTCAATTTCTAAAGCAATTAGGACTTCTTTAAGTAAAGAACGAATAAATTCCATTTTAAATAAATATGAAGATTTATCAGCATCAACCTCTGAGGCAGAATCCTCTGAAACAGAAGAACCAATATCAGTATCAGAATGATGATGTTCATTTAAAAATTCATCTGAAAAATGAGAAGTTTTAAAAGACTTTTTACGTTTACTAGAAGGAGGAATAACAGACATAGCCTTCTTAATGGATTTAGAAACAAAATCTCTTATGTTATCAGGAACACTCTGAGTATTAGATGTTGACGGAACAGCAACAGGTAATGTAACAGTACTAAAGGAAATATTATCTGCATTAGCAAGTTTGTCATGACAAACAGTACAAACAACAGCTGGAGGAACAGATACCAAAAGTTTACAGCAGATACACTTAGCTTTGGTAGCTCCAGCACCAGGCAGGGATTTTCCAGAAGTATCTTCTGACTCAGCTTCAACGTGGGACATCTTGCAATATGTAATAGAAAAAACAACAAATAAAGCAAAATTGATCAAATTCCTTAAATGACAGTTTCAGGAATGGGAAAAAATGCCAGTGAACAAGCTTCTAGCAACCAGAAGCAATAAATAATGAGATTTAAATAATGTGGAGACAATAGTGACGCCCATATTTTTTTAGCGCCAAAAAAGACGCCCACATTATTTGGCGCCTAAATGCTTTTGGCGCCAAAATGACGCCACATCCGGAACGCCCACACCTTTGGCGCAAAAAACGTCAAAAATGACGCAACTTCCGGCGACACGTATGACGCCGGAAACAGAAAAAAAAATTTTTGCGCCAAAAAAGTCCGCGCCAAGAATGACGCAATAAAATGAAGCATTTTCAGCCCCCGCGAGCCTAACAGCCCACAGGGAAAAAGTAAAATTTTTAAGGTAAGAAAAAATGATTTATTCATATGCATTATCCCAAATATGAAACTGACTGTCTGAAATAAGGAACGTTGAACATCCTGAGTCAAGGCAAATAAATGTTTGAATACATATATTTAGAACTTTATATAAAAGTGCCCAACTATAGCTTAGAGTGTCACAGAAAATAAGACTTACTTACCCCAGGACACTCATCTACATGTAGTAGAAAGCCAAACCAGTACTGAAACGAGAATCAGTAGAGGAAATGGTATATATAAGAGTATATCGTCGATCTGAAAAGGGAGGTAAGAGATGAATCTCTACGACCGATAACAGAGAACCTATGAAATAGACCCCGTATAAGGAGATCACTGCATTCAAATAGGCAATACTCTCCTCACATCCCTCTGACATTCACTGCACGCTGAGAGGAAAACCGGGCTCCAACCTGCTGCGGAGCGCATATCAACGTAGAATCTAGCACAAACTTACTTCACCACCTCCATAGGAGGCAAAGTTTGTAAAACTGATTTGTGGGTGTGGTGAGGGGTGTATTTATAGGCATTTTGAGGTTTGGGAAACTTTGCCCCTCCTGGTAGGAATGTATATCCCATACGTCACTAGCTCATGGACTCTTGCTAATTACATGAAAGAAAAAGGCACTTACCTGCAGTCTAGCCATCCGACAGAAGGACACCCTTCCTGATATGAGAGGATGCCACTCCTCACAGAGATCTGTAGAAAAAAAGAAAAACAGAGTAAACTTACTCAGGCTTTCTATACCATGGGCAGCAACAATGTTAGCTACCACAGTCCTACTGAAAAGACTAACGTAGAGTACAGCTAAACCAAGCTTGTGATAGAAGATCAGAGCAAACCTGCTCTGCTTCAATTAAAATAAAAAAATCTTGATAGAAGATTCTTATATAGACACCTATTAACTTTACCACCTCCTTGCCCTGCAGGCAAAGAGAATGACTGGGGATTGTGGGTAGGGAAGTGATATAGCTTTGCTGTGGTGCTCTTTGCCTCCTCCTGCTGGCCAGGAGTGATATTCCCAACAGTAATTGATGATGCTCCGTGGACTCACTGTGTCATTAGAAAGAAAGAAAAAAACACATGGAACTGAATAAAAAGTTGGTGGGAAGCCAGACTTTCCTTGAAAGATTAAACAATGACAGTTGTGAAACATAAAACAAGGTAACAAATAGTATATATATATATATATATATATATATATATATTTAAAAAAAAAACACAATTGTTGGTAAAATAATAAAACTGAAAACACAGAAAAAACAAAAACAAAACCCCATTCCTCAATTGGACACCCTTTCTACTGGACACAGTCACCATGTAAGATTAGTTAATATGTAAAAAAATAAATAAATACTATGACGCAAAAAGGAGTGTTTAACATTTTATTTATGGTCTGTGTGCTCTAATATACAGACCAGGCCTAGGGCAGCACATCTTATCAGAACATGTTTCCAGTTGCACCAAGCCGGCTTGGTAATCTTCATTTAATATTAACATACAAACCAAGATAAAATTGAATTCCATTAGCGTCTGGCTCCAATTTAAATACTTTGAATACAATAATTTAATACAAAAAAAGGAAGAAAAAAAATATTAAAAAAAATAAAAAACACAATTTCCAAGTTACATACACAGGATAATACACATCAAACTGGGAATTAACAGTAGAATTTGCACAAAAAAATTGGCCCATTATCTTATCTCCTTTCAAGCCAAATAAGTGAAATGTACATTCATTTCTGGACTTATTTCTATACAGTTTCCCATTTATTGAACATATGTATTTCACAGTGAAGCTGTAAATGGCTGTTTAGCTATGTCATTTAAGTTTTAATCCAGAAAAAAACCTTGCTCTATTGTTTATAAAGTCTCTACTATTACAGAATTAATGCATACTTTTTTTTTTTTTTTTAAATAAATTAGATCTTAAAAAATATTTATTTTACGTCAGTAGTTCAATGACTCATTCTACTCGGGACAAATCTTGCAGGTTTTAATTAACTTTTTTGTTTAGTTATCCTTTCACCTGTTTTCACATTTTCTTGTGAAGCGGATATATAAAATAAATGAATTGCTCACAAAAAGGGTCCTGAAACAGGAAAAAGGAAAATAATTACTCTAAGTTTAAAGATAGGAACGAAATTGCAGAAAAAAAAGACAAGACATAGTAAAATGCTCTTACAAAAGAAAGTACTCTGGTTGACCCATCTATAGCTTTTTTTTTTTTTAATACTATGTCAAAATAATTTAAATTAAGACATTTAAACTTTAAAAAATGGTGGGTTAAATGGTTTTAAAAGAATACATGCTCTTAAAAATACTGTAAAACTCAAGACAAATAGGTTATGGAAGTAGATGAGACTTTAGACAATTTGTTTTAACTTCAGTAGAGCATTTCTAAAATGTACGATAAACCACAAAATGAGAATCTCTATCTTGCAATGTGCATTTGAGTAGGCAAACTAATTTGGTGTTCTTTGGTAACGTGAAAACAGCGACACTGACTTCAGTCCTACTTAGCACGCAAATAAACGTGTGATCAGATAAATAAAAGCAAGAAAATATCTTATCTTTACAATCAATATCCAATTCATACAGGAGCTCGGGTGTGGGGGGGGTCACTTCTCTTGCAAATAATTCAAACAGCACAGTTCTATTGAATTCTTTATATTATTTAAAGAAAGAGTAAAATAGCTCACAGGAATGTAAAGGAAATAGTAAAATTTGTACTTTGCGACTCCTGAGAATATATACTGAGAACCACTATTATGGAGATGTCATTTAAAGCTCGATAGTTCTATACTTTAGCTAATGAGTTAATCTTGAAGTGCAGATTAGTGTTTAATCGAAATTACAATTTGATCTTCAATGCAGTGAAGTCATTTAAGTCCAAGACTTCCTAGTATAAAAAAAAGCCCTTAGGTCTTGACTATGCTGGGAAGAAAAAAAAATATATATAGAGCCGTATTGCAGTATATTTAAGTAGTCAAATGATCTGACAAATGTAATGTTAAATGAGTGTTGATTCAGAATTTATATTCCATAATCCATATAATACTACATATCTTCCCACAGATAAAAAAAATTAAAGCACTGGCCTCGGAAAAGCACAAAACAGCTGTGTACACCCATTTTGCAAGAAAAATGCCTTTCACGTCCCGTAATAAAATGTTTAAATATAGCGGTACACACGTGCTTACACTTATTTCATGTAAAAGCAGCTAAACATCAGGTGAGTGTTGCAAAATGTCCACCAATATAGCTGGGCATAACGTTTAAGAAAAACCAGGCAGTATTGATCCTTGCATATTTACCACATTGTCATGCACAAAAAATAATTTAAGTGAATAAAATGCTTACCGCGGCAGAAATATTTCAGTCATTTAAACACAGAACTGTCTTGCCTATCTAATACAGATAACGCCACTAGAAATACAGAGATTTAAAAGAATCTAAAAGGTTAAAACAACACATGAATATTTCACATTTGTTCACGGTTCCTCTGTTGCCTGTATGGATGGAGTTGGCTCAGCCTCAGGAACACTCATAGCTGCCTCTGCTTGGTACAAGCTGTGAATATGTAAAATTATTATGGCACTTTTCATGTCAATAATTTATGCTTCAGATACTTTAATATTATAATAGCCACTATTGTAAAAACACATTCTTAAAAGGGACATGAAGCCATAATAAAATGCTCTAATGCAGGGGTTTACAAACCTGTCCTCGGGCCTCTCTAACTGGAGCACAGGTAAAACAATCAGCTGATTAGTAAACATGGTTATTTTACCTGCTCTCACCCAAGGTAATCCTGAAAATCTGTCCTTTTAAACAGATGTGATGATTTTGGCCCTTCCTGTTATTCCTCTCAACATTATAAACACCAGAATTTAATAATCGCTATAAAAGTCAGGTATTGATCAGTGTTTAGCTAAAAGAATTGCTACTATGCAATATGCTATAAATCTGACTTCCCTGTTAGCTAATTGGACATGAAACACACAATTTTTCTATCATGATGCAGACAGAACATACAACTTTAAACAACTTTCTAATTTACTTCTATTATCTAATTAGCTTAATTCTCTATCTTTTGTTGAAAAGAATACCTAGGTAGGTTCGGGGGCTGGGAGCCAGCTGTTGATTGGTGGCTGCACATATATGCCTGTCATTGGCTCACAAATGTGTTCAGCTAGCTCCTAGTAGTGCACTGATGCGCCTTCAATAAATTATACCAAGAGGATGATGCACAAGCGATAGAAGTAAATTGATGTTGTATCTGAATCATAAAAGAAACATTTTGGGTTTCATATTCTTTTAAACTCTTTGAGATTGGAATATAAAATCTTTAATTATATGTAGTAAAAAAAAACCTCTGCAATAAACTTTCTTCCTGTAATTTAATCCTGAAAATTGTGATGCTTTAAATTCCTTTAAAAAGTGGAAGTACAGACTCCAGACTCTAATGACCCATTTAGAATTGTTCTTAGTTGGGGTCAGTAAGAAAAAAAACCTAAATTACAACAGGGCAGTGCCATTATTTTTTTTTTATTTTTTTTTAATGTTTAAACTAATACAATTTAAAAAAAAATGTTTGCTTATTATGCTCAGGCTAATCTTTGCTTGTGTTTGTTTATGGATTAATATCCCTTTAATTTGCATGAATGAAGACCATGTGTAGTAAGGAGAAATGCCCACATGATATAGTGAATGATCATCAAGCAGAGATGCAAATCCCCAAAAAAAGATTTCACTTACACATTGTATGAATCAATCAGCTGTAATATGCAGCAATACAGCTGCCAATTACTAAGCAACTATTATGCTGTCTCACCGGAACATTTTAAAACTACCCACTCTACGCCCTTAATCTTTGATGCCCTGTCACAATCAGGATATTTCCATGTATAAACTAATTGTTCAAATGTAAACTATTATATTGTAAATAAAGTTTGTTTTTTTACTCTGTAGTCAAAAATCGAAGTGTAATTCCTGTTGGACTCCTATTCACGGTTTAGCATAGAAAAATAGAAAACATAAAAGTTAGGCTGGCTGCAAAGAGATCATTCAAGTAACCGCACCCGCAACTGTTACAATGAAATAATAAAGGATGCAGATTTTAAACAATCTTCCAATTTACTTTTATTATCAAATTTGCTTCATTCTCTTGTCATCCTTTGCTGAAGGAACAGCATTGCACTACTGGCAGCTAGCTGAACAAATCTAGTTAGCCAATCACAAGAGAAAAAAGAAGTGCAACTAAAAGTGTCTTAAAAATACATCCTCTGAATCATGAAAGTTCCTATCCCTTTAATTAATTCTTACATTTGCTAAAAATAAGTCTGTTTTCAGTTACGAAGAACAGAGAGTTCTGTCAATTGTGGTCTAGCTCCCTACTTACTCTGTCAGCCCAGTAATTTACAAATGAGTCTACGATTACATCCAAAAGGCATATAGGGCTCTATTTACTAATCTGCGAATGCAGCTTCGGAGCCACAGCGTGCTTCATGATAGAAAACCGTGTCTGCCCGGCATGTGATAAACGGAGCCCATATACTAAACGCCAACTGAAGATCTTCAAAATGATCTATGACTGGCATAAAGTTTTATTGATTTAAATTTAACAAGCAAGCGTTTCACTGTTTTCCACAGAACCCTAGAAGTGAAAATGTTTTATGACTGAAATGAGAAATACGTTTACATTTCAGAAGAAATTGCAGACTTGATGGGTCTTGCATATAGTCAAAAATCTATTTCTCTCCAAAAAAATTTCTTTCTATTGAAAGTCATTTATGAGAATTAACTATGTAGCAAATTAAGTTTCCACAGTTTTGCTATTTTTCTTTCTTTCTTTTTTCTTTAAATTTCCTTAGTTTCTGCTGCAGCTAGGAATTATGGTTAAGGACATACAAATTAAATTTACAATCTCTAACCTTTTTAGCTCAACTGATTTTATACATGGATAGCTTTATGTGTGGGTAATTGGTATTATTCTGCAAGATTTAACCAAACTAAACAAAAAACAGCAGCACCATTAGGTAATGCAATACTAGAAACAAGTAGGAAAAAAACCCATCCAGTATAAATATGACTAAAGTAAAATAATTCATTTATGAGCATATTTAAATACCCAAACAAGCCCAGGCCCTTATTTTCAGTGTGTCACCTTTTAGCTCCATTTTGAGGAAATCTGAGGAAAAACTGGTCTCATGACTTGTATTGGTTTGTAGACAAGTTCTACAATAAATTATTTTACATAAGCAATTTGCTTTGTTTTCATTTGTTTTTGCAAACTTTATAAATAACTAAGGGTGTTGCAGTCTATAGTTTACTTGAATTCCCATAATCCTTCAGTACTTAGGATAGGAAGCAGTTCATTTTTGTCCACATTTGTATACTTTAAGTTTAATTGAGTATATATAAATTGTACAATACATTTAATCAAGTCCATTCGAATTTCTGAGTGCGATATTAAGACTTCCTTATACCAATAAGTCATATTGTAAGTCTGAGATAAAAATAATGCTTAGACTAAACGTCCCAATAACAATTGTAGAAAATTAAAGGGATAGAAAAGTCAGAATTAAACTTGCATGATTCAGATATAGCATATCATTTTAAGACACTTTTAAATTCACTTCTATTTTCAAATGTGCTTTGTTCTTTTGGTATCCCTTGTTAAAAACCAATACGCACATAACCTACACTAGTGGGAGCTAACTGCTGATTGGTGCCTGCACACATTTGTCTCTTGTGATTGGCTAGCTAGATATGTTCAGCTAGATTCCAGTAGAGCAATGCGGTTCCTTCAACAAATAATAACAAGAGAATGAAGCAAA